>NW_016813124.1:1497612-1500026 GCF_001698545.2 Rhinopithecus bieti
TTTCTTTCTATAAAATGGAACTTGTAAAGTTCACTTCAATATTTATTTTTTGCCGAAATGTCCACATACTTGAGAATGTTTAAAGGCATTATGATATGTTCATCTAATAAAACATAAGTATTAAAATCACATTTTTATGAAAGCATGTAAAGTTTCAATAGAAAGTATAATTATAGAATACATAGGAAGAGAATAATTCAAATTCTGTTATTAGGTTGTATATATTGAAATGTATATCTATCTGTAATCAGAAAACATACAATGATCTGTTAATTGTGTTTATCATCTGGTAGTATAAATGGAGGTTGTTTAATTTCTACATTTTATTTGCCATATTTTATACACAAACATTTAAAATTACAACTACTAGTAATTGGTAAACTACATACAAATGTATATAATTTAAGAAACTACTAACATGTGAGTATAATAATCTATACTAAAGTCCTGTAGAATTCGACCAGATGGAGGGTGAAATGTTAATTCTAGTGAGAAATTCAGTAAGCATGGAAGGTAGAGTCCACTTCTTCCAGAATTGAGCAGCTGGGAGCTTCATGGGTTAGCACTATGGTCACTGTGACTGCATGATGTGGCCATAATTAGAAGTTCTGGTCGAGACAAAGGTCATTAAGAAAATAAAATTATTTGGGAAAAATCGGCAATGGCATGAATGTGAAGGCTTCTGTGGAATGAGATGCTCCAGAGAGTTTAGGGAACAACTAACAAATTGAGGAAAAAAGTAATAACTTGTAAAATTGGGGTATCTCTCTTTATTCCATTTTAACGTTCTTTAGGAATGAAAGCAAAGGATTTGAGTGACTTTAATATGGCTTTGAAGACAGGCCTATGTTTTTGTAAACGTTCCATGGGTGTGATGAAGAGATGGATGTAGATACATACATGCACAATTTTTTTTTTTTTTTTTTTTTTTTTTTTTTTGAGATGAAGTCTCACTCTTTTGCCCGGGCAGGGCAGTGGTGTGATCTTGGCTCACTGAAACCTCCACCTCCTGGGTTCAGGTGATTCTCCTTCCTCAGCCTCCCAAGTAGCTGGGATTACAGATGCGTGCCACCATGCCCAGCCAATTTTTGCATTTTTAGTAGAGACAAGGTTTCATCATTTTGACCAGGCTGGTCTGAAATTCCAAACCTCAGGTGATCCACCTTCCTCAACCTCCCAAAGTGCTGGGATTACAGGCGTGAGCCACCATTCCCGCCCCATCCATGCACATTTCTCTATTCCACAATTATAAAGTACGTTTTGAACACTTTGCATAGCGAAGAGATCTTACAAAGGTTTTTCCTAAGTCAAACAGTTCATTAAGTGCTTCATTTCAAGGCTACCTTTATCCCTGAAAACCACAGCCATTTCCTAATTACCTACCACAGACTCCAAGCCCCTTTTTGGTCCTAATGAATGGCATCCCCCTCCACACTCTCTGGTAGGTGGGTAAACAATAGGGGATATCTCAGAAAAAGAGACTTGTAAGAGCACATTTCCAGCCTGAAGGAAGTAAAATATATTTTGGTAGGAAAAAAACTAATCAGAGATTTTTAATACACAATTCTGGAAGAAGAAAATGGTATCCACGAATGTCTTGCAATAAAAATACATGTTCAGGCTGGGTGTGATGGTTCACGCCTGTAATCCAAGCACTTTGGGAGGCAAAGGTGGGTGGATCGCCTGAGGTCAGGACTTCCGGATCAACCTGACCAATATGGTGAAACCCGGTCACTACTAAACACACAAAAGTTTGCCGGGTGTGGTGGCATGTGCCTGTAGTCCCATGTACTCAAGAGGCTTAGGAAATTTAACAATATATAAGAGATGGTTGTCAAAGTTTTCAGAACCACTAGGAGAACAAACATATAATCTTTTTTTGTTTGTTTGTTTGTTTTGTTTTGTTTTGTTTTTGAGGCGGAGTCTTGCTCTGTCGCCCGGACTGGAGTGCAGTGGCCAGATCTCAGCTCACTGCAAGCTCCGCCTCCCGAGTTTACGCCATTCTCCTGCCTCAGCCTCCCGAGTAGCTGGGACTACAGGCGCCCGCCACTTCGCCCGGCTAGTTTTGTATTTTAGTAGAGACGGGGTTTCACCGTGTTAGCCAGGATGGTCTCGATCTCCTGACCTCGTGATCCGCCCATCTCGGCCTCCCAAAGTGCTGGGATTACAGGCTTGAGCCACCGCGCCCGGCCCAAACATATAATCTTAAAAAAAATGTGTATAATACAATATGTGCTTTTTTGCTGAATAAGGAGTGTGAGGTTGTGGGTGCTAGAGGATTCTGATGATCATCCAAATTTGTGAAACAGGAATGTATGTGAAGAAGAGCTAGCAAAGCATTTTGAACAAGAAACATCAGGTTCAAATATACATATTAGAAAGATGAATTACAGTAATCTGCAGAATAATCTGGA
>NW_016813125.1:0-4592 GCF_001698545.2 Rhinopithecus bieti
ACATTTATGTTTACTCTGTAAATATAAAAAACACTGAATCGTAGGTTTTAAATGGGTGAGTTATACAGTGTGTGAATTGTGCCTCAGAATGATAAATAATAATTTTTTAAAAGAGATAAGGGGACATAACAGCCTAAATGCAGTAAAGAGCATCACTGAATTAGGTATGGGTATTGGGATATGAATGGAAGATTAAAAGTATTTTATGAATGTGAGAATAAAACTATAGCTAATGTTTTACATAATGGTGAGAATCTAGAACTTAAGATTCCCAGTAACATCAAGAACAGGATAAGGATGTCCCGTTTTACCACTCCTTTTAGCATCATACTGGAAGTTCTAACTAATGCAATAAGATAATGAAATGAAATGTATACTGATTGGGAAAGAAGAAATAAAACTCATTTTGTTTGCAAGATGATATGATTGTTTATTTAGAAACTCCAAAAGAATTGACAAACTGGAACCAATAAGCACAAGGTAGCAGGATACAAGGTTAATATGCAAAAGTAGATTATGTTCCTATATACCAGCAGTGAACAAGTGGAATTTTGAAATTAAAACACAATACCATTACATTAATATCTCCTGAAATAAATTCTTAGGTATAAATCTAATAAAATATATATAAAATATGTACAAAGAAAACTTCAAAACTCTGATGAAAGAAATCAAACAAGAACTAAGTAACATGTTCATGGATAGGAAGACTGTATTAACAAGATGTCAGTTCTTCGCAATTTTATTTGTAGACTGAATATAATCCTAGTCAAAATTGCACTTTGTTGTAGATATCAACAAACTGGTTCCAATAAGTTTATATGGAGAGGCAAAAGACCCAGAATAGACAACTTAAAATTGAAAGAAAAGAACAAAGTTGGAGATCCAACATTGCCTGACTTCAAGACTTACTTTACAACTACAGTCACCAAGCAGTGTGGTATTGGTGAAAGCATAGACAAATATTTTAATAGATCAGCATAGACAAATATTTTAATAGATCAGCATAGACAAATATTTTAATAGATTAGCATAGACAAATATTTTAATAGATCAGTGGAACAGAATAGAGAGCCCAGGAATAGATCCAGATCAGTATAGTCATGTGTCACTTAATGAAAGAGATACATTCTGAGATGAGAAATGCATCATCGGATGATTTTGTCATTGTTCAAATAACATGGAGTATATTTACAGGAACTTAGATGTATAGGCTGCTCTGCACCTAGGCTGTATGGTGCAGCCTGTTGTTCCTAAACTGTACAGCATGTTACTGTAGTGAATACTATACGTAATTTTAATGTAACAGTAAGAGTTTGTGTATCTGAATGTAGAAAAGGAACATAAACATACAGTATAAAAGATGATGGTGTACTTTATATAGAATACTTACCATGGAGATTGTTGGGCTAGAAGTTGCGTAGGGTGAGTCAGTGAGTGAGCATTGATTGAATATGAAGGCCTAGGACATTAGTGTACACTGCTATAGACTTTATATACACTGTACACTTAGACTACACTAAATGTATTTAAAAAGTAATTTGCACTACAATGTTATGATGGCTACAACAGCTATAAAGTCACTAGACAATAGGAATTTTTCAGCTCTCTTATAATCTTACAGGACCACTGTCATCTATATGGTCTGTCCTGAAATATTGTTATGCAATTCATTATTGCATAGTCAACTAATGGTTCACAGAGGAACAAAGACAATACAATGGAGAAAATATAGTCTTCAACAAATGGTACTGGAACAACTGTCCACGTGCAAAAAAGTGAATCTTGACGGACCTTATACCCTTCATAAAAATTAACTCAAAATGGATCATAGACCTAAATGTAAGTTGTAAAAGTATAAAACTCCTAGAAGACAACATAGGAGAAAATCTAGATGACTTTGGGTTTGGCAGCGAGTTTTTATCCTCCACATCAAAGACATATTCCATGTTAGAAAAAAATTTAATTAAAATTAAAAATTTCTGCTCTGTGAAAGTACTTATCAAAAGAATAAAAAGACAAACCACAGACTTGAAGGTATTTGCAAAAGACATATTTGATAAAGGACTTTTATCCAAAGTACACAACGAACTCTTAAAACATAACAGCTTTAACCAACAAACCAGTTAAAAAATGGGCCAGGTATACTGACAGATACCTTACCAAAGAAGATATACAAACAGCAAGAAGCATATGAAAAGATGTACCATATCATCTGTTATCATGGAAATGCAAATTAAAATGAGATACGTACGTATTTGAATAGTGAAAATCCAAAATACTGACTACACCCAGTGCTGGTGAGGATGTGGAGCAACAGGAACTCTCATTCATTGCTGGTTAGAATGCAAAATGGTACAGCCTCATTGAAAGGCAGTTTGGCAGGTTCTTACAAAACTAAACATAGTCTTACCATATGATCTAGCAACCAAAGAATTGAAAATGTATGTCCATACAAAAATCTTTATGTGGAAGTTTATAGCATCCTTTTAAATAATTGCCAAAACTTGGAAGCAACCAAAGTGTCTTTCATTATGTGAGCGGCTAAACTGTGATGTATTCAGACAATGAAATATGTCATTCAGTGCCAAAAAGAAATTATCTATCAAGCCACAAAAAGACATGGAGGAATCTTAAATGTCTGAAATGGCTACATACTGTGTGATTCCAACTTTATGACATTCTGGAATAGGCAAAATTGTGGAGGTAATAAAAAGATGAGTGTGGTGCAGGGGTTAGTGAGGGGAGGGATGCATATGCAGAGCACAGAGCGTTTTTAGGCCAGTGAAACTATTCTGTGTGATATGATAGTGGATACATGCCATTATGTTTGTCCAAATTCATAAAATGTACAGCACTAAAAGTGAACCCTAAAGTTAACTATAAATTTTGGGTGATAAGGATGTGTCAGTGTAGGTTTGTCAATTGTAGTAAACGTGCCACTCTGGTGCTGAATGTTGGATATGGGGAAGGCTGTGCATTAATGGAGTCGGGGGTATATGGGAAATCTCTACCCTCAGTTTTTTATGTGAACCTAAAACAGTGGTATTAAATTAGAAAAGCTAAAGGAACCAAATTAATATTCTAAAGTCTTTTTTTGTTGATATTTAAACTACTTTTCTGATAGAAGAGTAACTAAAGTGCTTTCAATATTGTGTCAAGAAGTATTGTTGACATTTCTGTGAATTTTGTCAGTACAAGAAAATTAATAGCTGTGATGAGACTGTGTCATTAAAATCATACTAGATAAATAGGATAATGAGAGCACTTGATAGTGGTGTTGTGAGGATTGAATTAATACATGTCAAGTGCTTAAAACAGGGCTTTACACATAGTAAAGTGCTTAGTAATTGTTAATTATTAGTTGACAATTGTGATGAGACTTTTTTTTCATTCTGCACATTGGACCCTTGATGGTCAGTTGATTCTTTTATCCATCCATGGCAAGGTCAACTATTGGCCCAGGGCAGTTCTTCCTTGGGCTCTTCCAAAAGTCCCCTGAAATCCTCTCTAGGAACTTTTAGCTTCCTGCTCAGAATGTCAGAATGGCTAGTATATTGCAGACAAGTGGTAAGGGTTTACAATGGGCTCTGCCTTTAGCCCTGTGTGATTCAGGGCAAATTGCTTCACCTTTTACTTTCTTTCTTTGCCCATCTTGTCTCAGGAAATGTCCTTTCTCATTTTCTGTTTTATTCTGGGCATCCACATTGGATTTATTTTACTTCCACACAAATGTCATATTTTCACCTACGCCTGGCCGTTTGAACACACTGTTCCCTTTGGACAAAAAATTTTATTTCTCACCTCTCCCCTCTTGCTTTATTTGGCTAGATCATACACATTCTTGCATTAAATTCTCTTCCTTTAGGAGAACCTTTTTTTTTTTTTTTTTGAGACAGAGTCTTGCTCTTTCACCCAAACTGAGAGTGCAGTGGCGCAATCTTGGCTCACTGGAACCTCCGTCTCCCGGGTTAAAGCTATTCTCCTGCCTCAGCCTCACCAGTAGCTGGGATTATAGGTGCGTGCCACCATGCCTGGCTAATTTTTGTATTTTTAGTAGAGACGAGGTTTCACCATATTGGCCAGGCTGATCTTGAACTCCTGACCTCAAGTGATCCGCCTGCCTCGGCCTCCCAAAGTGCTGGGGTTACAGGTGTGAGCCACCGCACCCATCCCAGGAGAACTTTTCTAACCAATTCCCAGCAAACTGGTTTGTATCTCTATTATGCTTTCCCTTCACAGCATCGTGATTTTTCAAACTTTTTGTCCCATTTACGGTTGCCCTACAGGTTGAGTTCCCAGAGGGGTTGATGAGATCTGATATGTTTATTGACACATTCCCAATTCTTGGCACGTAGAGGAGGCTCGCAATAAATGTTCTATACGTTGATGAAACAAAAATACTAGAGATAATAATGTTACTTAAAATTTGGGTAGCATTATTTCAGCAACTGCTGTTTTTTTACAGAATTTTTATTTGTTCCTGCAAAGCTGCTGAAGCTCAGAAGCTGATTCTATCGCATTGTAAGATGCCTTTGGATAATTCTACAGTCCTCTTAAATGAGTCTTTAGAACTTGGCGAGTTTCACTAG
>NW_016813125.1:5772-7377 GCF_001698545.2 Rhinopithecus bieti
AAAAAAAAAAAAAAAAAAAATCTCAAGAAGACTAACTTGTGACATGTGAAAGTTATATGAAATTTAATTTTTAGTGTTTATGAGTAAAGCTTTATTGGAACATTAGCCACTCTTATTTTTTAGGTTTTGTGTGTGACTGCTTTTAGGCTATAGCAGCAGTTAAGTACAGTCATGCATTATGTGGTCAGTGATGGACCAAATATACGACAGTGGTCCCATGAGATTATAATGGAGCTGAAAAATTCCTATTGCCTGGTGACATCATGGCCATCAGGTCATCATGGCACAACCCGTTACCTCTTCTATGTTAAGATATGTTTAGATACTCAAATACTTACCATCGTGTTACAGTTGCCTTGAGTATTCAGTACCGTTACATGCTGTGCAGGTTTGTAGCCTAGGAGCAATAGGCTATTCCATGTAGCCTAAGTGTGTTGTGGGCTATACCGTCTAGGTCTGTAAAATACAGTCTGTGATGTTGGCACAATGACAGATTGCCTGAGGATGTATTTCTCAGAATGTATCCCCATGACACATGTCTGTAGTTAAAGCAGAGACCCCAGCACTTTGGGAGGCTGAGGCGGGTGGATTACGAGGTCAGGAGATCGACACTATCCTGGCTAACATGGTGAAAGCCCGTCTCTACTAAAAATACAAAAAATTAGCCAGGCGTGGTGGCGGGCACCTGTAGTCCCAGCCAGCTACTCGGGAGGCTGAGGCAGAAGAAAGTGCAGGGATTACAGGTGTGAGCCACCTTGCCTGGCTACTGTTACTTTTAAATTAACATTTATTTCTGTTAAAAATATACTTACAGTATTGCAATAGGTTTAAAAAATATGGCCCCCCCCCCCGTTTTTTCCAAACTGCTTTTACATATACTTTGTTTACAAGATGGTACTGTTATTGAAAATAATTTTTTTTGTTGGGTGGCATATCATTATGTGATCACAAGTATAAATATTCTTTGTTCCGTGATTTTTTTTTTTTTTGGGCGGAGGGAGGATGGGGACAGAGTCTTGCTCTGGCGCCCAGGCTGGATTGCAGTGGTGTTGTCTTGGCTCACTGCAATCTCTGCCTCTTGGGTTCAAGCAATTCTCCTGCCTCCACTTTCCAGGTAGCTGGGACTACAGGTGTGTGCCATCATACCTAGCTAATTTTGTATTTTAGTAAAGACAGGGTTTTACTATGTTGACCAGGCTGGTCTCGAACTCCTGACCTCATGATCCACCCGCCTCGGCTTCCCAAAGTGCTGGGATTATTACAGGCATGAGCCACTGCACCCGGCCTGTTCTGCAATTCTTTGCTGGATTTAATTGTTTTATAAAATAGGTTTGATTATTTTATAGTAATATGGTGATGAAATGAAATACAACTTTGCAAATGTAAAAAATGCAATGCAAAGATGAGTTCTTTCTGTTACCAGTATTTTCCTGATTATCTCAGTTATTTTAATTGTAGGTTCATAGTTAAATACCAAAAGTATAATTTAGAATTTAAAAAATTCTTGAGTAACATTTACTAAGTTTTACTGATCCTGTGCTTTAATATATTCAGTTCAGATTCATTAAAATTGATTTTGTTCTCAACTCCATAAAATGCTTTGTT
>NW_016813126.1:0-3548 GCF_001698545.2 Rhinopithecus bieti
AGAAATTGGGCATAAGACAATATGAGGGGTGGTCTCCTCCTTTATTCCCCAACTTTGAGACTCTCACTCAATAGTGAGAGTTCTCACTTTCATTTTACTACCTATGTCTTCTTGCAAGACAGATCGATAGTGATTCATATAGTACACTTGTGCTGAAGCATTTTGGTGAATTAAGTTAACGATGAAGCTTTTATCATTTGAAGAAGTACAGGTAGCAAACAAGGGAGCAGTAAGCAGGTTCTTATTACTATTATAACTCTTATTGTAAGAGTTTTAAATCATCTTAGCACTGGGAACCATTTTCTAAACATGGCCCCAGGATCAAATCCATGCCACACTTGCACAGGCACATGTGCCAGTTTTGTCATATCTTTATGTCTTCAACTACTTGCCCCTGATTATCTATGTGTAGGCAGCAATTAGTAAGGTTAAATTTCCTACAGACCTCTCCTTCAGCTGCTAGCAAGTAGTCAAGAGCTAATCTATTTTGATAAATAACATTTCTCAACTGAGTTTCTTGCCGGGCCAGAATAGTCAAGGCTCTGCCGGTTTTATTAGTGATTACTTTTAAGACAGCTTGTAACCATATGATTCGGTTGATCATGTAAATGGGAGTCCAGTATCCCCACGAGCCGTCTTATGCCTAAGTAGCAGGCCTATAATATTGTATGATTTTCTCAGGGGCCATTTATAATTTTTTCGATTTCCTATAGCTATGCTTCTCTCTTCGTGGGAAGCATAGGCAGGGAAGCCCCAGGAGTTTGCCTGTTTTCTGGGCAGTAGGAAGAAAGATGGTTTAATGGTGCCAATAACACAACTACTTGTCTGCTGGTCAGGCAGCTTAGCATAGGCTCTATGTCCACATATCCAGTATAGCCCAGTGGGGCCGTCCAGTCCCGGTGGGATTCTGGGTGGGTCTAAATGATCTGCAACTTTGGAAATTTACGGAATGGATTTTCTCTGTGTGGTTTGAACTCCACCGTGTAGTCTTCCTACAGGAAGGGTGAAGTCGTTCTCCACTTTTGCTATACAGTATTATCTAATGATTGAGGCTTTTAGGACCTAGAAGTGATCAGGGTGATTCTTTTGGGCCAGGAATTCATCAGGAACTGGGTCTGTAGGTACTAATTCTTGGGCTTCCCATGGACATTGATCTCCTATTACAGTTCCTCCACACACATAACATGAAGTGACATTGAGAGACTGGGCTACATGCTCGGCTAATTGCAAAACAAATTTCTTGTTTTCCTGGAATTTCTGGTACTGGCACATTTAGTTTGTCATTGAAAGTTTGAAACACTGACTCAGGAGAGCATTTGTAAACTTCTCCTTGAAGCAAGATATTTACTCGAGGATCCAGTCCAGCTCCATCGATTCCTAAGGTCACACGCTCCTCTTTTTTCCAGCGAGGATCGAGGGGATTGGTTATTACTAGCACTAAGGAGTTACGTTACCCCTTAGTACAGGAAGGGCCATTTTTTCCTTTCTGAAGGTGGACTGGATCCTTTTCTTTTCTTTTTTTTTTTTAATCCAAGTGGCCTAAATGACACAAGACCAGTATTTACATTTATTTCCACACAGTCCTAATTTATGACAGATGTACTTACTTTCTGCCATATAGCCTCTTTCTAATTAAGAGAACCACACCTTATTCCCAACTTATTACTATTAATGACAGCACAGGCATCAAATTTTAAGGTGATTTGTTTGGGCACCCCTTTTTCTTCTGTTTTGGCTAACACTTTACTCATATAGTTTACAAGCCCTCACCAGTCCTCAGTCCTTAATCTTATTTTAAAAACTGTGTTCATGGGAGGCTCAGATGGGTCATAACACACATCAGGTTGGTCATTTCCTGGGCTACATACCTTGTATAGAATAACATTATACAAACAAGCTCTTTTTAGAGTTCCAGTACACTTATAATAACCATAAAATAATAAAACCATAGCAACCTCAGTGACTTGATGTATATACTGGGAATAGTCCTCAATCTGAGGAAGGTCAGTTGAAGTCCTTACTGTAAAAGTCCAAATTTTAAGGAAAATGAGTCCCATGATGAGTTTCCTCATGCTTCGGCCGTGCGTGGACCAGTCAGCTTCTGGGTGTGACTGGAGCAGGGCTCGTCGTCTTCTTCAGAGTCACTTTGCAGGGGTTGGCAAAGCTGCTCCCATCCATGTACCTCTCACAGTCTACTGATGTTTAAGGATGGTCTCGGAGGTTGGGTCTGCTAGAATAAACTGAGTCCAACACCTCTACACAGTTATGTTCAACTGGGCTCTCTGATAGCGGGAGCAAAGTGGTGGGGTTTAGGGTGTTACAGACTTCAGTGGTTATGTGGGGATTTTCACACAGCAAGCTTTGGTACTTGGTTAATCTAGCATTTGTTAACCAATGATGTCCTTTGGTATTTATTAAAGTTACCACAGCATGGGGAGCCTTTATATTCAGGGTTTGCCAAGGGGTTAGTTCATCTGCTTCTTGTGCTAACAGGGCCATTGCTGCTAGGGTGCTTAGACCTGGGAGCCAGCCTTTGGAAACCCTGTCTAGTTGTTTTGAGAGACAGGCCACTGGCCTTGGCCAAGGCCCCACAGTCTGGGTTAAAACTCCAACTGCCATTTTTTCTCTTTCTGATACATACACTGCTAAGAGTTTTGTCAGGTCAGGTAGCCTCAGTGCTGGGGCTGACATGAGTTTTTCTTTTAACTCATGAAAGGATCATTGCTGTTGGTTGTAATAGATGTAGTTTGTCTAATCTACATTTTTATTAACTGTCTCCCACAAAAATATTGACTCAAATCCTGCAGCTATTTGATTTCAAGCTTTAAATTGATCTGGTATTCCTCATGGGACTCCAATTGCGTCTAAATAGACATGAGCATCGAAAGACTCATAAGGGGCTTCTCTTGCTTTACGATGTCTTATTTTTTTCCTTCTGGTTGATGAAATGCCAGGGTGAAAGGGATAGCCAACTGGACTAAAGTACAAATGCCACTCCAGTTATTCGGCAGAGTGCCCAGTAAAGGTCCACCACAATACCACCACACATCCGCATGGGGAAGAACAAGGGCTGACTGATTGATAAACTCTTGAAAATTCTTAGCTCACTGCATCCTTTCAGGTCTCCAAGAAACACTAAGTTTCCTCCTTGTCGTGAGAGACACGAAGTGAACTTAGTGTTGGGAGATGGAGGCTGGATGGCCCTTGGGGGCTGACCCGCAGGGTGCCAGACTTTGGGATATAGCAGAGAGAGCTTGGCATAACTTATTACTCCAGGCTGTGGAATGCTGGAAAAGAGCTACCATGCAGCCCATACCTGGTTGACTGGAGGACCACCTTAGTGGAAAGGGGACAATCTGGGCCTCTGGCCTGCCATGTACACAAGCATAATAATTGCTTTTGTTTAACATGCAGATGGAATATTTGATCCATTTTAACCAGGCATTTGCATCTTGGTATCCTGTCTTAATTGCTAAAGTTTTGTTTTAAGTCTTTAACTTCTATGATCCTCTAGTAAAATGAATGTATGGTTTTAGGAAATTACAAAA
>NW_016813126.1:5397-7079 GCF_001698545.2 Rhinopithecus bieti
TTTTTTTTTTTTCTTAGGATACTTCTGAACTGGTAAGGTGTGCTCACAATGAGGTTTCCCATAGAAGTTATTATTTTTTACTTTTTTTTTTTTTTTTTTTTTTTTTTTTTTTTTTTTTTTTTTTTTTTTTTTTGGTTAGCAAAGCAGTTGCTGCTACAGATTGAATGCATTTGGGCCATCCGCGGGTTACTGGGTTAGGGATTTTGATAGGAAGGCCTCAGTGCTTTCAGGATACACCCTTGTTTACACTGACAACAAAGTGGTATTGGAGCGTTATAGGATTATGGAGAATACCTTCAATTATCAGTTATAGGTTTTAAATTTACCTTGGCTTTTAAAGGAATAGGGTATACTTTTTTTTTCTTAACTACTTGTATATCTCTCTCTTTCTCTCTTTCTTTCTCTCTTTGACTTTATCTCTCTCTCTTTGACTTTCCTTTTGCCTCTGTCTCTGCCTCTCTCTCTCTGCCTCTCTCTCTCTCTCTCTCTCTCTCTCCTTGTCTGTCTCTTCATCTCTCTCTTTGCCTCTTTTCTTCTCTCTTTCCTTTCTCTCTCTCTGCTCATCTTTCCTTGCCCTTGCCAGCCACTTATGCTGCTGTTCTCTCAACCACTGTGTGTTGGGGCAAGGGGTCTAAAACCAGCTGTAACCAAGTGTCTATGTACGGGAACTGGTCTGGGTTCCCTGGCTTACAGTTTACTTTGTGCCATACCTTTGAAACAAGGGACCTGCCCAGGCTTCCTTCTAATGGCCAACCTACCTCTAATGCTGGCCAGTCTATCTTACACAAAGTTTTAAGTTTTCCTGGTGTCATAGTACTCCATAGTCTCCCTTAAATTCTTTTCTGAAATTTTCAACATAGTTCCTAGTAGGGTGGGCTTATTTGTGCCTGAACTATGCTTCTTCGAGACAAAACACCATGCTCACACCACAGGCACACCACAAAACAAAGAATGGGTAAAAAAGGGGACACATACACTTTTGCAGTTTGCACTAAACCAAAATCAAAACCAAAATCAGAGTATCCAAAATCCTAGCCAGGTCAAAACCAAAACCAAAGTATCAAGTGATCCAAGTCAAGTCAAAACAAAACCAAAGTGCTGGTACAGGCACACCATGGGTGATCCGGCCACGCTTCCACTCAAAAGGAGTGGGCAAGTTCCCAAGACCAGTCCTGTCAAGCAATTCAAACCAAGTCAAAACCAAAACCAAAGTGCTGACAAAGGCATGCCATGGGTGATCCAGCCACGCTTCCACTCAAACGGAGTGGGCAAGTTTCAAAGACTAGTCTTACCGAGTTTTAGATGTCCAGACTCCAAGTGCCCGTTCTTTCCCAGTGTTCAGCCACTGCATTGATCCTCAACTGGGGCCTGCCACACACTGCTGTGGCGAGGTGTCCCACTGGGGCAAGTGCCTACCTGGGAGTGCTCTCAGGATCCGCCTCGCTCAGGCTGGTTGGAGTCCCCACAGGGATGTTTCACAGGACAGGCTTAAGCCACCTAAGGAGCTGCCTCAACCATCCACCAGTCACCTCTATTCCCAGTCAGGGAACCAAGAAATGTAGCAAGACGAGCCACAGACAAAACTCCTCAGACACTGAGTTAAAGAAGGAAGGGGTTTATTTGGCTGGGGACATTGGCAAGACTCCTGTCTCAAGAGCCAAGCTCTCTGAATGAGCAATTCC
>NW_016813127.1:0-235 GCF_001698545.2 Rhinopithecus bieti
CCATGTTGGTCAGGCCGGTCTCGAACTCCTGACCTCAGGTGTTCCACCCACCTTGGCCCCCTAAAGTGCTGGGATTACAGGCGTGAGCCATGGCACCAAGCCTTGAATCTTTTTAATATGCTTATTGGTCATTTTTTTTCTTGTGGGAAGTGCCTGTTTCTCCATTGCCTATTTTCTGACCAACTTCCAAAGTCACATTTCACTTAAATTTTATCCTGCTGATTGAAAGCATTTC
>NW_016813128.1:0-1766 GCF_001698545.2 Rhinopithecus bieti
ATGTGTTCTAATTCAACAATTTGGAGTCCGATTTGTTGCTGTTTGCTGAACAATAACTTTGGAAGTAGGTTGGAAGTTAGTGGAAGAGGTGATTTAACCTGGTGAATTTAATAAGATTTAATAAGAATTTAATAAGATTTATACACGTAATCAGTTATCATACCTACCACCAAGCTTACCACAAACCAAAGCATGATTCGTAGGACTACATGTTTTCCATTTTATATGAGCCCATTAGGATGGTTTTGGTGACCTAATTTCCCTTCAGAGTTGTTCTTGATGTTACCATAAATCTACTTTTATCTATATAATACCACTGGGCACAGAGGGAAACGGAATAACCACTGTAGTTAGCCCAAAGACAATCACCCCTGAAAATGACTCTAGAATCACCCAGTCACATAAAGATTGCTCTACATCTTGACATTTGCTGCAAATTTCTGCAACAAACTTGGAAATAAGTTAACAATTGAACTAATCTGCATTGCTCTGATTAGTGGTTCATCCTAGTTGAGTATAAAATAAGGCAAAATGGCAAAAGGTGAAGTCACACAATATTCATTTGTCTCTGTGGATAGCTTGTTTGTGCTTATAAAGTAAAACAATAAATATTTTGACCACTAACTGACAGATACAATGCCAGACAGGTTGGTACGCAAGCTTTATCTCTTGGGTTGAAAACTATTTACTTATGTTAAATGATTCCTGTAATGGACATTGGTGTTCCTAAGATCCCTTCGGTCTGATTTTTTTTTTTTTATGATTCTGGGCAACCCTCTTTCAGCCTTCATATACTTTTCTTCCAATATTTGACAACCAAGAGACTCCTTGGGATCTGAAATCAGTTTGTTGCAAATCGTCTTGTTGCCTGGGAGTTTACTTCCCCTACCCACTTCTCCAGGGGGGCCTTGGCAAGTGACAGGTTTGTGGAAAAGTATGAAAGCTCAGATCCCTTATTCCTGTCAGGACAGCAGGAATAGAGTTCCCCTTTACAATCAACTGGTCTCAAAGGACTTTGCCTGAAATCTGAGATTGCACCTTGACTTGTCCTCTTCATAGTCCCTGCTCATTTTCTGTAATTCTTAACGGTTTCTTCCACCAACATTTCCTTTATCAATCACTTGCACATTCATTCTCATCTTATAGTCTCCTTCTGGGGAATTCAACCTGAAATACCACTTCCATCCCAAATTAAAAAACTTAAAAAATATGCGAAACTCCCATTAATTACCTAGAAACAGAAAGAATTTAAAATTATCTAAAGACTCATTCAAAAAGCAAGTAATTACAATTTCTTTGAATAGGTAATTGTGAGAGACAAAATGAGTCAGTGGGTCGTGATGTCCATCAAGAAAGAATTAATCTTAATATGATATCATTCCTTCTGCACATAATTATATGTGGGTGTGGGACATTGGAAAAATATACCAGATTTTTTTCAAGGGCAGAAGCAGGAGAAAGAAGAAGATGGATGTGTACAGAAAGAGAATTTAATAAGCTCTTTTAAAAATCCAACAAGAGAAAAATATGAGGATGGACAAAATAATAAAATCATTTTTATTCCCTCCAGACTTTCCATTATCTTTCTTTCTCACTCCATTTTAGGAGAGCCATCTTTTTACAGTGTTTATATGGTATAAATCTGGAGAGTAAAAATGAGAAATAAATTATAAAACACTTTATAAAAACATTAAAATCCTGAAGACAGCCAAAAGAAGTGGATTGAATGATGTATTTTAATTAATCTACTAAGCAGGACTTTAGCT
>NW_016813128.1:5039-10119 GCF_001698545.2 Rhinopithecus bieti
TCTCTTTTTGAGACGGAGTCTCATTCTGTCACCCAGGCTGGAGTGCAGTGGTGCGATCTCCACTCACTGCAAGCTCTGCCCCCTGGGCTCATGCCATTCTCCTTCCTCAGCCTCCCAAGTAGCTGGGACTACAGGCGCCCACCACCAAGCCTGGCTAATTTTTTTTGTATTTTCAGTAGAGACAGGGGTCTCACCATGTTCTCCAGGATGGCCTCGATCTCCTGACCTCATGATCCACCTGCCTCGGCCTCCCAAAGTGCTGGGATTACAGGCGTGAGCCACCGCGCCCGGCTGGAAAGAATTATTTTTAATTTTATTGCTACTTACTTTGTATTTGCTACAAAGGAGAAATGGAAGATATTTGTTGAATTATAATGCTAACTTTCTCCCCCAAGTGCTAATCTTTTCTCTTCTACATGATAAATTGCTCAATTTTTATATATTACCTCCTGTATTCCTTCACCACATGTTCCTTTTCTTCCTGCTACTCATACCCTTTTTCCAAGAAATAAACAAAAACCTCATTAGGTAGGTCCAAAGCCAAACTATGTCTTTAAGTGCATTTATACATGTAGTCTTGCTAATTGTCATGAAAGATTAGTCTTTAGGTGGCCAGGCAAGTCTTCTCTTCTTCAACATCTCCTTTGTGTCTTTTGGGCTCCTGCTTTCTTCAGATGTACAGAGCCCAGCATCAGTTTTTACAACACCTCATTCTGTATTCCAGCTTAGTCTGGGTTTGGATGACAGCTGAGAGTGGCTAGAAGCATGACAAAGCTCTGCCATATGGAAAGATTTCTATTTATGTAGACACCTTCTCTGAGTTAAACTCATTATGGTGCAGTCTGAAGGACAAGAATTTAACAAGGCAGCAACACGACTACTGTGAAAATTCTATCAACCTTAACAGGCCAATTTCTGCCTCACTATCCCACCTACTCATACATCTGGCAGAAATCCACCCCTACTAAGTGATATGGGGCAAGTTCCTTGACTGCTCTAAGCCTTCTTTTTCTCATCTGTATAATGAGCACAGTAGTAGGGTCTTATCTTATCAGGCTTATTTTAAAATTTTGTCTTGAAATAAATTGAAAATTACAGAAAAGTACAAATAACTCCTGCATTCCTTTTACCCAGGGTTCTAATTGTTAATATTTTCTTTCATTTGCTCCATTTCTTCCTCCCTCCTTTCTCTGTTCCTCTATCTCTCTGTCACCCATTATTATGTATTTTCTGAACCCTTTGACAGCCACCTCCCATGTAATGTCCCATCACCTGAAAACATTTCATATGTATTTCCCCATAACAATGACACTCTGCTACATAACCAGTATAAATTCCTCCAAATCAAGAAATCAGCATTGATATAACACTAACATCCAGCACAGATTCCAATTCAAAGTAAAGACTAGGAGTACATCTTCAATGGCCTGATTTCCTGCCTACCTCACTGCTCTTCACCCACATTCCCTGCAGCTGGGGATCACTGATCAATCACCTGCATCTGAAGCGCCCTTCAGGCATTGGGGCCCAATTCCATACCTAAACATTGAGATTATGAACAGTCTGAATTTGGTAACTTGAAACTTTGTCTTGAGTCCAGCTTTCGGCCTAGCTCTATTTAAAGTTCTCACATTTGTGACCAAGCTCATTTACTTTATCTTCCTATGTTTGAGGCCCCATCCCTAGGGTTGGAGTCAGAGACAGCTTTCAATATTTTTGTTTAATAGTGAAAGCCTTTCAAATGAAATTACATTGAATCACTTTGGGTTGGAAATTTGATTATTTCATTTCCTAGCCATCAGAGATTATTTTGCCTATTTACGTCTCAGTTGCCTCATTTGTAAAATGAAACACCAGCTAAGGCAAAGCATTGAGGTTAAATGGCACAAATATGTGAAAAAAATTTTGTTAGTGCCCTGATAATTGACTCATTTCAAGGAAACTTATTCTCACTAAGTATTGGCACAAAATCTGATGTAAAAACAAGAATGCAAATTTATTAGATTCTTATGGTTCAGTAGCCAAGGAGATCCCATCCTACTTGGTCAACCCATTATATTCCCCCATAGGAAACATATTTGGGAAACCAAATTATAATAGCTGATTCCTTAGTAAGCATGAGGCCAACCTTATCACACTGGCCATTTTGATCCTCTTACCATAATTTCTAATAACATTTATTTTCTCTATAAGGCCAGAATTTTCAACTTCAACTTTCTAGATCCTTGTTGGTGTTGCTCAAGGAAACTCCTTCTTCTAGCTTGACAAGCTTTTTATCTTTGGGTTCTTATTTTTAAGCATTTATAAAGTCTTTTTTCCTTAATACATTATCATATTGGTTCTTTTAATATGAATTATATTGTGATACCTCCCTAGTAACCTTGATGGTGTTTGGGAGTTACTAAATCCCTTCTCATTATTGTAGGACAAACTTGTTGTTAACAGAGAAGTCAAAGCATTTTGAAGAGCCATCATGTAAATTTTTATTTGGTGTAACAGTCAAAGTGATGCAGAATTCTGCCAGATAATCAATTTCTTAGAACTGAACAAAACGATATATACCTAATCATGGTAGACAGAGCCTAGGGTTGTCCCTGTGATTCCTGCCTCCAGATATTCTTGCCTTCGTGACATCTCATCCTTTTGAGTGTAAACAGGACTTGTAATTTGTTTCTAACCAATAGAACACAGCAAAACTAATGAGATGAATATGATTATGTGTACATGATTATGTTATATAAGGTTGTAACTCCAATTTGCTGAGAAACTGTCTCCTGTGCTGGGTTTGAAGAAGCCAGCTGTCATGGTGTGAGCTGGCCGAATGCATGAGTCACATGGTAAGCCCTCAGTGACCTCTGGCCAAAAGCCAGCAAGAAACTGAGCCCCCCACCCCCAACTCCAGCAGCCTACAAGGAACTGAATACTGCCAACAACCATCAGAAGTTAGAAGTAGATCCTTCTTTAGTTGAGCCTCATAAAACTGTAGCCCTAGTTGACCCCTTGATTGTAGCCTTGTGAGACCTTAAAACAGAGGATCTAGCTAAGCTATTCATGGACTCCTTCCCTACAGAAACAGTGGGAAAAATCAATAGGTTCTGTTTTAAGAAACTGAGTTTGTGGTAATTTGTTCCACAGCCATAGAAAATTAACACATTAGACTTCCATTTTTAATGTAGTATGAGTTTCCACACAAGTCATGAAACTTCCACTAGATCTTAAATAAATGCTTCTATAGAAAACCTCTTTTACACATGTTCAACTCTCCCATAATTCAGTTTGTGGGGTGATGCCAGGAGAGCTAGAGAGTGAATTCATATGTTTAAGACTCTAGGAGATAATCCAATGACATGCTTCTCTCCCATCAGTCTGAGCCCTGCCACTGGTTTGCAGACAACATCCAATGTTGCCATCTTATCTATCCAGGAATTTATACCTTTGCCTCAAGCATAAAGCAAGACTATATATATATATATATATATCATAGGTAATTAATTCTGTCCCTTCTGAGTTGAGTTTTGATAGTTTTTATTCCAGGGAGCAATCTTTCCAGGGTCTTCCCTCCAAATGGATAAATGCAAGTTCAACCAAGTGAAGGAAAGGAAGAAAGTTATAAGAACAAGTTCAGAGTGCTAATCCCCATGGTGTGAGGGCACATGATGTGAAATGAAAGCAGTGGTGGTACACGATAAAGCTAAGTAGTTAAGATGAAGTCAGACGATGCAAAATTTTAATAGAGCACATTCAAGATTTAGCTGCTTAACCTAGGAACAATGAGAATATGCTGAACGGTTTCAGGAGTGTGGGGGAAGTAGTATGATCAAAACAGCCTTTTGAAAAGATGAGTCTGGGCCAGGCGCTGTGGCTCACACCTGTAATCCCAGCACTCTGGGAGGCCGAGGCAGGCAGATCACCTGAGGATGGGAGTTCGAGACAAGCCTGACCAACATGGAGAAACCCCGTCTCTACTAAAAATACAAAAATTAGCCCAGCGAGGTGATGCATGCCTGTAATCCCAGCTACTTGGGAGGCTGAGGCAGGAGAATCACTTGAACCCAGGAGGCGGAGGCTGCGGTGAGCTGAGATCGCACCATTGCACTCCAGCCCAGGCAACAAGAGTGAGACTCTGTCTCAAAATTAAAAAAAAAAAAAAGAAAAGAAAAGAAAAGAAAGAAAAGAAAAAAGGAAAGGAAAGGAAAGGAAAGGAAAGGAAAGGAAAAGGAAAGGAAAAGGAAAGGAAAAGGAAAGGAAAGGAAAGGAAAGGAAAGGAGAGGAGAGGAGAGGAGAGGAGAGGAGTCTGGCCCAAATGGAGAGTATTGTAAAAACATAGAGAACAGGAGGTGATTGAAGCAATCTTGTGAGAGATTCTGATAGCCTGGATTAGTATGGTAACAATGAAAACTGAGAAGAGATGGAGATAATTGGACAGAGGTTCCTAAAGTTATTACTCACTGTTATTTCTTAGACATTTCATCTCCCCCATCTTGGAAACATTTTCCGATTTAATTGTAATTTGCTGGAAGAATTTTCCATTTCTTCAGAAAGGGTGCATGGGCCGGGCGCGGTGGCTCAAGCCTGTAATCCCAGCACTTTGGGAGGCCGAGACGGGCGGATCACGAGGTCAGGAGATCGAGACCATCCTGGCTAACACGGTGAAACCCCGTCTCTACTAAAATACAAAAAACCTAGCCGGGCGAGGTGGCGGGCGCCAGTAGTCCCAGCTACTCGGGAGGCTGAGGCAGGAGAATGGCGTAAACCCGGGAGGCGAAGCTTGCAGTGAGCTGAGATCTGGCCACTGCACTCCAGTCCGGGCGACAGAGCGAGACTCCGCCTCAAAAAAACAAAACAAAAAACAGAAAGGGTGCATGGTTAATATACTTTCTGGCCCTTGCATGTGTGAAGCAGTATCAACATTACCCTCATAAGTAAATGAGTACATGGACTCAGGCTGCTACATGTTTCTCTCAACATTTTATAAATGAGATACTATAACTTCCAGTTTTATATAGCAGAAAAGAAATGTTTCCTTGTGATTATCTGCCTTTTTTGTACATACTTAGTTATTTCTGTTTTGGAAGTTTCC
>NW_016813128.1:11461-25302 GCF_001698545.2 Rhinopithecus bieti
TCTTCATGTTTATTTTTCTTTTTTAGACAGTTTCTACATTTGAACTTTCAAATCACTTATTCAGTTTTCAGTAGTGCTGATTCCAAGTTCTTCACATTTTTGGAATCTTTAAACCTAAAAAATCATTTTTTTTCCAAAACCTTTTGCTTTCTCAAAATTTCTTTATTTTATTTTTCAATAATTCTCATTATGGGTTTTTAAGTTTTTTTTTTCTAATGTTATGACTCCTTTCCTTTGAAGTACTATGTCTCCTTAACTCATCTGTGAATTATCTGTCCATTCACGTCAGCAAGTTTAGTAATCTCAAAACTTTCATAGGTGAGATTGTTGGAGACTGTCGGGCTGTAGTGGCTTTACAGAAGAATACGGTAAAAAGTGTTTCATTAACCACTGGTAAAACAACTGGATTGATTGTTGCTGAGGACCTTACTATTCAGTCTTCTCCAGGCATAAGCTTTGAGTGGCTCACCTTTTATTGGCCCATTGGAAGGGGATTAATTCATAGCAGCAGTTCCCCTCAAGGGTGGTGAGAATCCATGGGACCAGTAGGGTATCTCAGGGATACAGTGGTTAGCAGGTAGAAATGGTTCATCTCCATGGTTTTAGGCAAACCCTAGAATCTCTTGGCTGCCCTCTTAGAGAGCCTTGAAGTCAGAGCTCCTTACTTCTTGCTGCATCAGGAAGAATGGTCTCTTTCCTCCTGGTAATTGAAATAATGCTGCAGAGAAGGTACATTATCCTCCTAGCCTGGTTTCTGTAAGGCCATCTGGAAAGTCTAAAGATTCCAGATATATGGGATCCCCTACAGGGTTCTACAGTGAAATAGGATAATCTCTATACCACCTTCCCAACCCCTTCCACCCTAAAGACACACACACACATACACACACATTCTCATTTACTGGTGATTCCCTCCAGCAGGAGGTTAGAGGAAACAAGGAGTGAAAAACGTTTTCTCAGGCTGTCATCTTAACAGAATCCTTCCTCTTGGTAGTTTTAAAATTTAAAAAAAAAAATTACACTGAAATCTCCCTGAAGATAGAAATGATAGGTGATTTTCTAAAGCAAATTAGATGAAGATCATGTTACTCAACTCCAATACGTATTCCTTAAAAATACTAATGACATTCTAAACATGATTCATAATTGGTAAGTGGGTGAGTCAAGGAAAAAATACATACCGTGGAACTAACAACTAAGAAATATGGTCACGTTAGCACCAGAAATTGATTTTTTTTCTCAAGCTGTTCGCCAATTTTGTATTGATTAGTCACTGTCCTTGAAAATCAAGCTACTATTGATCCATATCAAGTACCTAAATTCTTCAAGAAATATTTGTGGATTTTGATGAATTACAAAATAGAATAAGAACATGACAGACTGGTCTATGCAATCTTCATTATTTATGTTTCTGAAATAACTCTGTGCATCTTTCTTTCCTTGTCAACTGATATCACCTAGATAATGAAACCTTTCTGATTTCCAAAATATTTCTGGGCTTTGTGAGTGGTTTTGGATAATTTCATGACAAACCATCTCAGGAGATGCTTGACCTACCTTAAGGTCTTGAATGTCCTAGTTTTTTAGTTGATCAATAGAAACACTCTTGAAGATATACAGTTGAAAATATAAAGTACTTAAGCTCATAATTTTTTTCTTCTGCAAATGTAATTGTCTCCCATTTTAAGAAAAGTACTTTGAGAAAATAGAAAATTGAACACTGCTGATTTTGGATATAGAAATAAAACTGAGGACACTCTAAATGAAGTCAGAAAGAAGGAGTGATAGAAATGAGGACAAGAGGTATGTTTGCAAGATTAATTGGCTCACTACTATTGCTAAAAGCATATAGAATATCACTAAATGTTAAGTAAGGAAAATTACCAAACCACCTAAAGCATTTTGTGGAAGAGTCAAAGGCCCATAAAACTGAACTGAGAGAATCTACTTTTCCCTTCTTCTAATACAAATAAAATGGAAGTTTTTCTCTTTCTTTTCTACATTTGAATGAGACTAAAGAGGCTCAGGTGGCCTTGAGAGCCTTGGAACTGAGATTATTATGTAGAGATGACAGCTAAAGAAGTATCAACCTGAGGTTCGACTTAATTGGTCTCTGTCTACAGGACCCCATATTATTTATCCCAATATGGTTTCAAAATTCTTTGCTTCCCTGCAAAGTAGATGTTCCCTAAGATTACCTCCTGCCTACCAGGCTGAGTGTCTATTAGTCGAAATGTTTTGTAATAGTTGCTGCTTCCATTTTTGCTCAGCTGGATTCAGAAAGGGAGGGGGACTGAGTAGCTGGAGTGGATTTAGGAAACACTGGGCTGTATCTCATTGACATGTGCTTTAGGAAATGGCTTTGTGTGGTTCCCACTTGTCCTGATTATAAATGTCTGCTGCCATACTGGGGACTAGTACTCTGTTAAGAACCTGGCAAGGAAGATCCCTGACCTGGAACTCTATTTTTAAAGAGTTTCATACAGATTCTCCCATAACTATACTCTACTATACAAGATAGAGTCNCTTTTCCCTTCTTCTAATACAAATAAAATGGAAGTTTTTCTCTTTCTTTTCTACATTTGAATGAGACTAAAGAGGCTCAGGTGGCCTTGAGAGCCTTGGAACTGAGATTATTATGTAGAGATGACAGCTAAAGAAGTAGCAACCTGAGGTTCGACTTAATTGGTCTCTGTCTACAGGACCCCATATTATTTATCCCAATATGGTTTCAAAATTCTTTGCTTCCCTGCAAAGTAGATGTTCCCTAAGATTACCTCCTGCCTACCAGGCTGAGTGTCTATTAGTCGAAATGTTTTGTAATAGTTGCTGCTTCCATTTTGCTCAGCTGGATTCAGAAAGGGAGGGGACTGAGTAGCTGGAGTGGATTTAGGAAACACTGGGCTGTATCTCATTGACATGTGCTTTAGGAAATGGCTTTGTGTGGTTCCCACTTGTCCTGATTATAAATGTCTGCTGCCATACTGGGGACTAGTACTCTGTTAAGAACCTGGCAAGGAAGATCCCTGACCTGGAACTCTATTTTTAAAGAGTTTCATACAGATTCTCCCATAACTATACTCTACTATACAAGATAGAGTCCACAGGGTCAAGGGGTCTGACAATTCTAATTAGAACCAGGATTTCCAGATTTTTATGAAGAACATTTGTAAAGATAGCAGTATAAAATATATTTTAATTAATAGTTTGTTAGTTTGGTTTATAAGATTTATATGTTTGGGTAAACCGTGTGTGGGTTTTCATTTGTACTCTTCACCTGAACCCTACAAATGTTAGGAGCAGGCATATTTGTCACTATTCCTTTAAGGCAAAAGAAGATGTCACCTGACCGATTCCTGGTCCAAATCCAGTGCTGCTCCTCTCCCAAATCAGAATAAAGCATTCAACTGGTCCTGCCTCTCCCACTAATTAACTGTGGACCTTGGCATGTCACTTCTTCTGGGTATCAGTTTTTCCATCTGTGAAATGAGGAGGTTGGGCAAGATAAGCTAAAGACTTTTTTCCAGTTTTTTTGGAAATAAGAGGGGCAAAGAGTAGACAACTATTTTTGGCTTTATCAGGCTTAGTGGGGCCTTGAAACCCTTTTGAACCAAGGCTTCTATGGGTAAAGCAGAGTGGACCCTCCATACACATTTTTCTCATGAGTGTGCAGTGGAGTTGCTCTAAGTCTCATCAACTTGTGCATATGAAAATGAACTTGATAACATTTATAACTCCAGTTTCACCAGTTTCTATGTATATGCTTAAGGCAAGGGCCTCCACCCTCCTCAAAATTTCACTCAGCTAGTTATGGGCATCCCTGGATTGTTACAAGCGAATTTCTTAATAGTTCTTAGGGTTTTCCACCCAAGGATGTCATAGTAGTGTCTGCTGGAGACATCCTTTCTCCTTGAACCACCACATTGCACCTTTAGCCTCTGTGCATGACAAACAGAATGGATGGTGGTGCCAATGCACCATTTTCCAGTGCCACCAAGACTGTGATACTGCAGAATGAGCTGCAGCCAAGCCATACACCATATTGACAAGGAAGAGTGCCCCTCTTTCATTCTTTTCATTTTATTTTCTAATTTGTTCCTGGGATAGCAAAGCAGGGGTGAGTATGCTCCACTGTCTCACAGTCACATGTGAAAACAAGGTTTCTCTCAACAGCCCTCAGAAACAGATTCAAGGATCACACAACAGACCTTGACACTGGCCTCAAAATCCCCATGTCTCCCCAGATGCTGAATGTCATTAGACCCACATGAACACCAATCAGGCACAGGCCCATGGATTACTGGCTCACTAACTTAGCAGATATACCAGATATGAGAATACAACTAAGACACAACAAATCAGTGAATGAATTAATGAATAAGATCCTAGGAAAATGATGAAGGACAGCGATACTGTACTAAAGTACCCATTTAGTACAGCGATACTAAAGTACTAAAGTAAGTATAGTGATACAGATGAAATCAGATATCATTTCAGAAATTCAATTAGATGCACATTGTTTATGGATATTAGCTGATTGTTTTAGGCCTTAGTGAATGCGTCTTGCATTTTTGGCAATCTAGTAAGCTAATAATTAATATTCACTGAGTACTTGTGATATGCCAGAAACTGGGCTACACATTTATATGCAGTATCTTATTTATTCATTTAGGTCAGAGGCTAGAAGAATTTTTCTGTAAAGGGCCAGACAGCAAACTATTTTCAGTTGTATAAGCCGTTATGTGTCTGTCACACTATTCAGCTCCAAAAGCTAAAGTGTAAACAATTGTGTGTGTCTATGTTCCAATAAAACTTTCTTTACAAAAATAGGTTGCAGGCTGAATTTGGCCCACAAGCCATCATTTGCTGACTGCTGCTTTATGGAATTCATGAGGATGGTACTGCTTACATCTTTGTTTAACAGTCAAAGAGATTGAAACATCTAAAGGGAGGCTAGGCAATTTGCCCAAGGTTTTAGACACTAAGGAGGGGAACTGGAATCAGAACACAAGCAGTCTGATTCCAGAACTCATACTCTTTTGTATAGAGTCATTTCTGGTACCTGGCAGTAATTTGAAGACCATACTTAGGTGAGAAAGTTGATAACTGGGACGTGCCTGTGAACCTGCTTTGTGTGTGGGCTTAAGGTTTCCTTCCTTATCATCATCGTTGGCACAGAGCTTGATATATGCTGATTATGTCAAAGAAAAAAAAATCTAGTAATAAATGAAAAGTCACTTTCTTGATTTTTTAACCATCAACTCATGCTTTGCAATCTCAAGAAAGCATAATGTATGTTCCATGCTAACAACCTGTAATTAGAGAATTTCAGTGTTCATGACTTCTTAATTGCTCTAATATGGTGATCTCAATTCCTACTCATTAATTTTGTTTCCAACACAGCCCCTCAAGCCAGCTCCACCTTTCGTTAGGAGGCCGTGAGTCAGTAACGATAGTAATGATGATGATAATGATAATAATTCTATTAACACATTTATATAATATACTCTAAACCACTCACTCTTCTAAACACTTGAATATATTAATTCATTTACCCTTCACAGCAACCATTTTATAGATGGATAAACTGAGACCAAGAGGTGTTAAGCAGTTTGGCTAAGGGCAAAATACCAGTCAGTGGCCCACCTGGGATTTGAAGACAGGCACTCTGGCTCCAGGGCCCATGCTCTTAAATTGCTACTCCTGATAGCCATACAAGGAGGAATTTAAAGTATAGTAAAAGCACAACTTTTCATTTTGATTGGTCACCTCTGAGTAGATAGAATGTAAATTGCACTTGGTGATTTTCTTAGAGGGACTGCAACATTCCTTGAGTATGAAGGAATGGGACATCCTCAAAACCAGTCTCTCTTGTTCACTGTTGACACTGGTGATATGTACAGATGCTAGTGTTCATCACCTAAGACAATTTAGAGGAGTGATCAGCTGAGTGTGTATGTGGTGGCAGGAAATGGGGGAGTCATGGGGCACCTCAGGAATGCCCAGGGGCATGGATGAGGGCACATTCTTATTCTTATTACTGAGACAGTGTCTCACTCTGTCACCCAGGCTGGAGTGCAGTGGCACAATCTCGGCTCACGGCAATCTCCGCCTCCTGGGTTCAAGCAATTCTCATGCCTCAGCCTCCTGAGTAGCTGGGATTACAGGTTTGCACCACCACACCTGGCTAATTTTTGTATTTTCAGTAGAGATGGATTTTTGCCATGTTGGCCAGGCTGGTCTCAAACTCCTGGACTCAAATGATCCACCCATCTTGGCCTCTCAAAGTGCTGAAATTATAGGTATGAGTCACTGCACCAGGGAGGGCATATTAACATTTTGAAGTGGAGGCATTTTCCTTTATTATTTATAATTTTCCACTTCAAATTTTCTTTTTGGAAATTTTGCTCATTTATGAATACAGCAGATATGTTTCTGGAATTCCTCTATGTCCTCAGAATTACCCTTTCCCTATATGCAGTCCAATTTCTTATTGTCAGCACCTTCAACTTTTTGCCTGAGAAGTCTCTTTGACCTCCAGAGCCCTCTCTGCCTGATTGCTAGGCAGGGTGGAAGTGCCAGGGAACTAAGATTCATTGAAAGCAGCTCTAACCAATAATTGATGAGAGTTGGTGTATAAATATCCCAGCACCATCACCCCAGAGCAGAATAATTCTGAAGGATGTATGTATGTTCTGACTCTCAGAGCACCCCAGATGATTAAGTTCCAGTTGTCCACAGTGGAAACTGGCTTAATAATTGTATCAGTCAAGATTCCACCAGAGGTACAAAATCAGTAAGATGGATGGATGGATAGATGGATGGATGGATGGATGCATAGATGGATAGATGACAAATAGATAGATAGAAGACAGATAGATTGATTCATTGACTGATTATTGCAATGAATTGGTTTACCTGATTGTGGGGCTTGGCAAGGCCGAAATTCACAGGGCAGTCCATCAGAAAGGGTAGGCTGGGACTCTCAGGCAGGAGATGATGCTCCTGTCCACAGGTGGAATTTCTTCTTCTTCAGGGATATTTCTCTTTTACTCTTAAGATCTTCAACTGACTGGGTTAGGCCCACACAGATTATTTAGGATAATCTTCTTCACTTAAAATCGTCTAATCATAGACAGTAACTACATCTACATAGCACCTTCACAGCACCAACTAAGTTAGTGTTTGATAATTGTGGACTGTAGCCTAGTTAACTTGACTAGTCAACTTGATGCATAAAATTGACCATTACAACAATGTACCATTTATTGGTTACCTTCTTTTCTTCATCTCACTCCTCTATAAGTGTTTTATTGGATTTCCCTCTTGCATAAACTATCTGTACTTGAATTCTTGTCTCAGGGTCTTTTTCTAAGAGAACCAACCTCAGGCAAAAGAACGGGTGTCCTCATGGGTTCTTCATCTTTCTAATAAAAATCGCTTTCAAATGAAAAAATCTGAATTCATAACTCATAATTGACTTATATTCTAATAAAATATGATCTTCATCAGAAATAAGGACATTTAAAACATTCCCTATTTTTGTAAACAATTATGTGCCCCATGAGAACTGTGGCTGGTATGTACCACATGTGGACAAGGTGTGATGCAGATTTTTAAAAATCAAGACCAAACATTTATCATTTTTAGCACATCTGCAATCATAGATATTTACAGATTTCAGGTAATTAAGAAACCACCTCAGTGCTGATCAACTATGAGCTACCATAGGACAGAGTAGTCTTTTTAAAATACAATCCTGATAATGCCACGTCTTCATGCAAATTCTTTCCATATCTACTTTCAATTTTTGGGAAAATTTTCAAACTCTGCAGTCTGATATTTAAAACTCACCTTGGCCTACTCTCTACCCTTGTAATTACTTACTGCTTCCCATGCTCCAAACACATGGATCCAACATTTCTTGGACTGTGCCATGCCCCTGCCTCACAGTAGATTGCTTGACACTGCTCTTGATGTCAATGTGCTCACAGGTCCCCGCTCAGCTCAGTTCTAAGCTGGCTGCTTGCTACTTGTCCTTTGAAAATCCACGTGTCACCTCATTGAGGTCTTCCCTCACCACCCCACACTCCTATTTGGATTAAATGCTTCTCCTGTGAGTTCCATCACATCTACTTCATACCTATATGATAGCACCTCTAGTACAATTGTCTGTCTCCTGTTTGAGAACAACACTGCTATTTCTTGGTGCCTACCTTCTAGCTCAATGCCTGACACAAGATGGTAAAGAAATGTTTGAAATGAATTAAATGAACCCAGTGAGTCCCTTGAATCAACATCGTTACGTGCTTCCTTTGAATTGAAAGAACCTAGAATATATTTGTATTTTAAGTGTCACAATTTTCATGGATCATCTATCATTCCCCATATAGGGCTTTTAAGTCAATCTTTTCTTCTGAGTATCTGTGCTATTTAGGACATTTTTATAGACGGAAGGAAGAATTTTTCCACATGTTTCCAACTTCCATAGCATTCTCCTGGCTCCACTCCCAAGAATACCCAACAAGTTTATTACACTTGTAGATTTGCAAACTAGCTTTCATGAGTAAGAGTGCCATTCCTCTATGAGAACCCAGAGCAGGGTTTGCCACAGACAGTTTGCCAGGAAGGCAAAGACACTGAGTGGTTGCTAACTCATCAAACCATTTACTGTACTTCTCCATTTTAAATCAAAAGTAGTGATAAAAATGGATTTCTAATTGGTGGACTTTTCCCTTGAAACCTGAAAAGGTCCAGAAGCCAACTGAGGATTTTTTCAAGACATTGTCTGTGCATGTGTGACCCACTTGTCCTTTTTCTGTTCCTACAAGCCTCCTTTTCCCAGGGGGCGAGATCATCTTGAGCCTTACCTGTAAGCTCAGCTTATCCCAGGTTTTGAGGCTTAACCTCATGTATGCTGTATGAATGTATATAGAGAAGGGATGGAGATCCCTCCACCACAAAGTCTTACACTTTAACTTTCAAGTAAAGAGAAGGAAAGCCTGGCCTATTCTTAGTTTGAATGGTATTTTACTGCTCATTGTTCCACCAGAGCTAATAACAATAATAGTAACAGTTCTTCATTAAGCGCAATTTACCAGACATTGCCCTAAGGTGTTTATACACATGTCAATATATTAATATAATCTTCAGGATCAGCCTGTGCAGTAGACTCTGTGAGCTCCATTTTACAGCTGAAGAAACTGTGACCACATAGGTAATACACTGGGGAAAAATTTAAGAAATTTGAGTTCAATTCTTAGAAACTCTGCTGTAAGACTTACGATGAGTCCTTCTCTGACCTTTTGTTTTCATTCTGAGCCTGAGTCTCTATTTTTATATAAATCTTAATGATAATGACTACTCTAACTTTAATTTATTGAGGGACTGCTATGCACCATGTGTTTTACATTTAGTTAACCAAGTGACCATGCTAGCATTGAAATTCAAGGCAATCTGCACCAGAGCCTGAGGTCTTTTCACTGCAGTGTGGACCACTGCTCTCTCAAGGCTGAGGCTTACTCATGTTTTCCTCAGTCATTCTAGTAACTGTGGCCTTGCCCATGGACTCCAGCTATGTGATTAAGAGGTGGCTTCCTTCCTGGCCCCTGCTGCCTCTTTTTCAGTTTTGAATCTTAGCCCACCTTTTGTTCCAGATCTGCTTTGGTAAATCTTCTGACACCATTAGCTGCCTGTCTTCTGTGCTTCCCGTTGCTATCTCCCTGCCCCAAGCACTTGGCTCCAGTATCTCCTGTCACCCAACATCATGCTCCCTTGCCTGATTGGCCTCCTCTCTTCCATACATATGGACCTATCCATAAGCTCCTCACCCACATCCTATGGAAGATATCTCGTTTTTCAGGTCAAAGCCTCAATTTCTCTGGCCTAGCCCTAGCTTTCAAGTGTTGAAATCCCATTTTGGAGTATGAGGGGCAGCTTTGCTCTCTAAGATCTATACGCTAATCAATGGCAAATAAAGAAATAAAGACTGTTCAGTATCTGACTTAAATATCACTTTGAAAGTGACTGAACTCCCACAGTATTTTAAATCCGCATCTCAAGAAGCACACAACAATTTCTGTCATATCTAAATATAGATACGTCTTACACACTGATTCTTTTCAGTCAGACTGTATTAGTTCATTCTCATGCTGCTATAAAGGACTGCTCAAGACTGGGTAATTTATAAAGGAAAGAGGTTTAATTGACTCACAGTTCTGCATGGCTGGGGAGCCCTGAGGAAACTATCATGGCAGAAGGGGAAGCAAACAAGTCTTTCTTCACATGATGGCAGGAAGGAGAAGTGCAGAGCAAAAGGGGGAAAAGCTCCTTATAAAACCCTCAGATCTTGTGAGAACTCACTCACTACCATGAGAACAGCAGCATGGAGGTAACTGCCCCTATGATCCAATTACCTCCCACTGGGTCCCTCCCATGACAAATGGGGATTATCAGAGCTACAATTCAAGATGAGATTTGGGTGGGGACACAGCTAAGCCATATCACAGACCATATGCCCTATGAGGGCAAGAAGAGTTTAATTCATATTTGTGGTACTAAAAGAAACAGCAAACTGGGGAATAACTGGGTATCTTGAAATGTAATACCCTCAATGACAGATATAATCTTCATTCAAGTCACCGAATTCACATTTAGAATTTACAGAGGAAATGCACTTTTCTCATATATAAAAGATTATTAATAATGAAAATTCGGTAATATGTTAAATATGCTGAAGTTAATTTAAGTAATAATTAACAGACTCATTAAAAGAAGATAATAGCTTATGCTAATGAATGATATTAATAGATTTTTTTTCTAAGATTTGTAAAATCTTGGACTCTGTAAAGTCACACAAACTGTGAAATACAGTTCATTAAAAGTATTTGTTCTATATTGAAAATGCTTGGTTCAATATCAGCAGCAAATGAGTAATGAAATTCAGGTAAAATGCAAGTCAAACTCAGAGTAATCAAGTACATAACGATCAAGGAGAAATTCACTGATATATTTACTACGGTACTGATCTGTTTTATCCGAGTCATTTATTTGGGACAAAAAGGAATTCTGCCATTATATCTTTGATGTAAATCAAACACAGTCGCCTGCCTCATACTGACAATACTGTCAGTTTCCAATTGATTATAAATAGAAAATGGCCCTCCCTGCTACCATCTCCATACGTGGGCTTATTTTCTTAGCCATAATCACCTGAAGTCTTTGTAATTTAAAGGCCTAATTTTCTGCCCTCATTTTCATAAAGACTTTTATAGCAGGCACAATACACTCCGGTGGGTAAGTAATGTATCATACCCTTGGTACATGCAAAGATTACTTCATTAACTAGAAAGAAAAACCACTTAAAAGGCCATATATTTTCCACAACCTGTTCACATAAAAGGCCATAGGTGGCCATTTAAAATCATTTGGGTGTACACAAAATTATCTTAAACATTGTACATGTACATTAAACATTTTTACATGTACAGAGTTTTAAAAGAGAAACATTTCTATAAAGTTTATAAAGAAAACAGCAAATCCTTTCCTATTCCTCACAAGCTATTAAGTGCTCTTACAAGGCAACCACTTTTGAATACTTTGGCTCTTTCTATTCAGGTATACAGCATCCCATTTGCTACTTCCTGATTTTTTTTTTCTGTTTTCAACATTATCTCTTGACTTTTTACTATAGAAAATAAAGACTCAGCTCTCTTGGACGCTCCTTTTCCACCTGTAGGAGAAAGAATAATAATTATTTTCAAAACTCTTAGGTTCTTAGTTGTAGTGAATCCCTGTTTAAAAAAAAAAAGAGAGAGAGATTAACAAGAGAAAAACACTAGGTGCAGGGGCTCACACCTGTCATCCCAGCACTTTGGGAGGCTGAGACAGGCAGATTGCTTGAGCCCAGGAGTTCGGTACCAGCCTGGGTCACATGGTGAAACCCCATCTCTACAAATAACACAAAAATTAGCCAGGTGTGGTGCTGTGCGACTGCAGTCCCAGCTACTCAGGAACCTGAGGTGCAAGGATCAGGTGATCCCAGGAGGCAGAGGTTGCAGTGAGCTGAGATTACATCACTGCACTCCAGCCTAGGTGACAGAGCAAGACCCTGTTTCAAAAATAAATAAACAAGAGGAAAACAAACAGAAGTATATTAACATGTATACTTCAAATATACATGGGAGACACAAGGGATTGAGTGGTTCTCAAAGAGGTAGCTTTGAATTCCAGCTTATAGAGTATCTTCAACAAAAAGTGGTAAATTTTTGAGAAGTGCCAAGATAAAGGAAAGGACCTTGAGTCTCTGGGGGCAGCAACTTTTGGGAAGGCAATAATAATAATAATAATAATAACAACAACAACAACAGATAAAGGCTAGTTATTAAAGAGCGTTAATGTAGATTTCTCCATTACCATCTGTAAGCCAATGAGCATTCAAGCTGTCTTCAGTGGCTAACCTTTGTTATCCCTGGTAGAGAAGGGGTAAGGATACCTTTAGTCTTTGTACATCTATGTATTAATTTTAGAAAAACAAAGGGAGGGGAGAGAGCTTTCCTGTATCTCTCCTTAAATTCAACAATCCTTCATGATTTGAGGAAACATATTCTGATCTCCTACATACCTCAACTTTCAAACATATACCTCCCAATTGGTACTTTTTTATTCTCTTTATTCTTTGGAAAGATAAATATTCTGTGTTATGTTATTATTACAAATTTAACATGATTGAGCTATGTAGTTGCCATGCTTGTATTTCATTTCTTGTAAAACTATAAAACTTTTTTAATGTCCCTGGACTTAATCATTCTCTTTCTTTTCCTTCTCTCTCTTCTTTCTCTCTTTTCTTTCTTTCTTTTCTTTCTTTCTTTCTCACTCTCTTTCTTTTCTTCTTCTCCTTCTTCTCTTTCTTTTCTTTCTTTCCTTCCTCCTTTCCTTCCCTCCTTCCCTTCTTCCCCTTCCCCTTCCCCTTTCCCTTTCCCTTTCCCCTTCCCTTCCTTTCCCTTCCCTTCCCTTCCCTTCTTTTCCTTGGTTTCTCTGTGCCATATTTCTCAGAGTTGAGTTGGAAAGTGAGTTAAGGAGGGCCTAAGTTCAGATGTTCATATTTTTCTCCCCTCTCCCAAATTTTGCATTTGTGACCAATCTTCTACAATGCCTGGTGTCCCTGAGGGCAGAGTCTTTCTGGTTTAAGTTCTTCACAGAGTAAAATATCTGGTCTTCATCACAGACCAGGGAGAGGATGTGAAATTCATTTAAGTGCTGCTTATGCAACCAATCAACCAAGTCTCCTCTTTTATTAAACCTACTTTCCATCTGATACCATTCCTTAGCCTTTCTGAGCTTCTGTTGATGGACTCCATTTGCTTTTGTGTTTCCTGTACTACAGTCTAAGACATCAGCTTTCTCTGATCTGTTAGGACAGTTTCCACTTGCCTAATTTGCTTTCTGGTTTGCACTTCTTCAATGTCATTTCCTCTCTATTGTCTTCATCTTTTTGTGAAACAACTCTTTGTTCCTCTTTACTGACAGCTTGGTGGCTTTGAAGAAAAAATAGTAATAAATGTACGTGTTCAATTTAATAGATATAACTAAAATTCCTCACATAAGTAATTTTTATTTTTCTTAAATTTATATAAATAAATCTGTCACCTAAATTCTCTCTGAATTCAGATTTAGGAGTTCTAAATCTAAGAAATAAGTTGGTATATCATGTTAACCTATATAGTTTTGGGGACTTAGCCTCAAATGGCAATGATAAAAAGAAGGAGAAGAAGAAGGAAGAAGAAGGCCGGGCGCGGTGGCTCAAGCCTGTAATCCCAGCACTTTGGGAGGCCGAGACGGGC
>NW_016813128.1:25323-32851 GCF_001698545.2 Rhinopithecus bieti
AAAGGAGGAGGAGAAGGAAAAGAAGACAAACTCACTTCTTTACACATTATGATGAGGTAGTCCTAGGACACTGGCTTAATGACAGAACTAAATGGCGAGACAAAATTATTTGCCAAGACATTTTCTTTACACTGGCTTATTATGCCCGATTGATGAGAGGTTTCTAGCCAAAATAATACAAGTCTTTGTCATGTAAGGCAACAAAAAAGCAAGTCTTTGCAAAGAGTGGGGTTTCCCTTAAGTTAAAGGGCAATCTTTGATTTGTTTACTTCCATTCTTTATTCATCTGCTCCTACCCTGCTGGCACTACCGTGCAAGGGTCCCAGATGACTTCCCACCTGCTTATAACAACAACCTGTTTGGGGCCTCTGAGAAACATTTGACTTTGAGAGACCTCCTGCTTTCCAGAACTCTATGGTCCCACGTGATTTCTCTCTGCTCTTCATTCACTTCGTATTTGTTTTTCTTTTTTATTTTAATCCTACTGCTCATTTTCCCTTGTTGTCATTGTCACCAAAGTCTTCAGCCCCATTTCAGTTCACTTTGGTAGCATCAACTCTCACTTATAAGTATCAACCTTGCCGAGCTTTGGTTCCTTCTTTCTGAAAACACTGCAGAAAGGCTAGCTGAGGCCAACTTGAATTCTCCTTGACCTATTGAAATGCTTCCACCACATTAAGCAGCTATACCAAATGCTTAAAACAAAAAACAAACAAACAAACAAACAAAAACAACAAAAAAGAAAACCCCTCACTGTGGGGAGGCAATGTTGTGGTAGATACTATGGTGTGCCACCTGAATCTTCCAGCTTTCCTGCTTCAGGACTGAAGCACTCATTACTCCAGCTGCTGGAAGTATTGTCAGCTGAAGGCTCTTTGCTAACATCCTCTCCCAGAAATTTAGAATTTCTTGTAGTCACCCTAGCCCAGGGTAATTCCCTATCTCCTGGGACAATGTGCTTCTGGTAACTTCTCTCACACCCTACAGTATTGATGCCATGGGTACTCCCTTGTAAACTTCGTGCAGGTAAATCTCCACCTTAGAGTCTATTTCCAGAAACTGACTCAAATAGATGGATATTAATTTGAGCATTTGGGGCTAAAACAAAATAACATTGTCACAAATCCTGTCCTCCAAGGGTAGGATATTTTAAGGACTGGAGCCAGTTTAATAACATTGCTAAAGTTACTTTGTCTGGAATCAGACTGTGTAAGCTTGCAACCTGGATTTACACCTTACCAGAGCTATGGATTTACCGTATTTTTGTTCAGTGTAACATGCCTCCTTCCCTTGCATATATAATGGCAATGATACTATTGCCTATGCCAACATAGCCAACATCAAAATCACATAGAGAGCTTGTTGAAATACAGATGGTCAAGTCCCACCCCCAGACTATCTGATCAGTAGTTCTACAATGGGGCCTGAGAATGGGCATTTCTAACAAACTCCCAAGTGACGCTGATGCTGCTGATATGAGAACCACCCTTTGAGATTCATGGACACAAGTTTACATAGAGATAAAATGAGAGAACAGTTGCAACGTCCTGAGCTTCAGGCATAGTAAGTGTTCAAAACCTGGCCAGATGGGGTGGTACATGCCTGTGGTCCCAGATACTAAGGAGACTAAGGAAGGAGGAGCACTTGAACTCAGGAGTTCAAGGCTGCAGCGCACTGATGATCATGACTGTGAATAGCCACTACACTTCAGCCTGGGCAACATAGTAAGACCTCATCTCCTAAAAGCAAAAACAACAACAATCTTAGTTGTCTTATCTGTTATTGGGAAAGCTGTGATTTTCCACTTATGAACTTTGTACTGAACCTCTGCCTAAAGATAGTTTCCAGAAATGAGAAAAACACAGAAAAGCAATAACATCCAGGGAGCAGATGGTTGTGAAGAAATTCCACAGACCATAGTTAACCAGGGCTAGCCAACAATTTAAAAATATGTCAGAGGAATGTTGGAAAAACAAGCTGAAGATCACCTTCTTTGAATGGGAACAACATAATACTAACTGCATCTTTGACCAGACCCTAGCCTTGCATAGTGCCATCAGCACCCCTGTTCAAACTCGTATTTCTCCTTTTCTCATTTGAAGCTGTCAGAGTGGGGCTTGTAGAGGGGAGGTAGGTCATGAATTAATTATTTCTGGCTCAACGGTTTATGTCATTGAGAAAGATAATTTTAATAAATCAAAATATTTTTCTAGTTAAGTTGGTTTAATTATTTCAAATGCTACTTTTTATTCATGACAAGTGGAATAATTCAATTCAGGCAATTAACTACATTCCAATATAAAGCCCCTCCTTCTTCAATTCCATCCAAAAGGTGGTTCCATGAAGCCTATACCCACGGTCAAGAATAATATCTGTTCATTGGGGTTGCAGCAGGAACTTATTTGCAAGGATTTTAGGTTCTTCTCTATGTTTCTCTACAGCTCTGATCCAATAAGACTTTGATTAAAATCTAACACATATTTTCTGAGTTTCTACTGTGGGTCAGACCTTGTGCTAGTTGCTTATCCAAATGTTTTTTGTTTAATCCCCACAACAATAAGCAAATCTAATACTATGCAATATGCTGATAGTGGCTTAATATTATAATAAAATGAAATATAGCCTGCAGGAAGCACAAAAACATCAGAAATTTCTACCCATCTCTTATTTGCACTGAGTGATTTGCTATTTCTTTTAAAGAAAAATTGGTTTAGATGTCAGACATATGGACACTGACTTTCATTGTGTTCCTTTTTTTAGTATAGCTCAATGGCTTGCAAAGTCTTGTGTGCATATCAATTAATATAAAAAATTGTACATTCAGAACCAGATGTACTATACCTTATGGTTGATTTAAGGGTCTTTCAAGGATATTTTTGACTACAGGGAATTTTCATCTCAACGGCTGACTTCCAAAACTCATTCCTTTATAAAATGAGACTTTTATGTATATTTTAAGCAAAAAAATTTCTGGCTCTCTGAATCCTAAGCATGCCAATATGACTTTTGCTTTTTCTCATATAGTACAGAAATGAACCTCAATCAGGAATAAAGCTGGGACTGCTGAGGGGATGGCCCTAAAGAAGTGTCATCCACTTGACTCAGACTTGAAGAAAACCTTCATGATCATATTAGAGTTATTTTCATCAGTTTATTCAGCAAATATTTATTTGGCATTGAATACATGGCAGGAACTGCTCTAAGTGCTGGGGACACAGCAGTACATAATGCACAAATTGCTGCTCTCAGGAAGTTTATATTTTAAAATCAGAAGAGACAGACAAATACCAGGTAAATATAAATGTAATATGTCATGATGCATTTCATCATATGAAAGGAATAGAAAGTTCCTGTAGAGGCTTAATTTTGTTTAACACCACCAGAGGAGGAAGAGAATAGCATCCCAAAACCAAAGTGAAAAAAGTAGTTTACATAGGAGAGAGTAATCACCTCCTTTGTATGCAGATGGCAAATCCAATAAGATGAAAACTGAGAAATGACCATTGGATTTGGCAATAGAAAAGTCCTTGTTGACCTTGACAAAAACATTTTGGTGGACTGATGGGAATGAAAGTCTGATCAGAGTGAGCTCAAGTGAAAATAAGAGAAGTGAAGAGAGTAAATAAGAAAAGTCCACCTGGAAGTTTTGTTATAAATGGCCATAAAAAATGGTATGGGCAACTAAGAGAGAGAAACATGGTGTATCTGCATGCTGAGAAGACTGATCCAGTGGAGATGGAGAGGGGAAAACTGATGATGCAAGAGAAAGGAGGACACCTCCAGGACTCCTGTTTTTGAATAAGTAGTAAAGAATGAGTTTACATGCACAAGTAGAGGGTTTGGCCTTATACAAGATGATAAATAGCTAATTTTTGTGACACAAGGAAGATGTAGAAGAAAGACACAGATACAGGAAAATGAAGTTGAATTCGGTGGAATGATATCAATGTTCACTTTTGAATGTTTCTATTTCCTCAGTGAAATAAAAAGCAAAACCACAGTTTTCTTGTTCAAAAAACTGTGAACAAGACAGGAGATATCGGTAGTTTGTGAAAAGTGAAAAGGGCCTGAGAATAATCATTTAAAAGAACGGGAGAATAAATCGATTTGGAGAAAAGCAGAATTTCCTGGCAGTTCTAAGGGTGCACTGGAAATCAATGCACATGCAAATTGCATCTGGTGAGCAGGCTGGCACAAAGCCAGTCTCCAGAGTGGCAGGCAGGATGGTGGTGTTAGGATGTTGTACCTCTGTCTGAGAGCATGCTGTGTTCTTTCCTGCTTTATGTAACCATCTCTATAAATTTCTATGACTTTTGCCATGAAATAAAGTTGACATTCTCTAGCAGCGACTGTTTGCCTCTTTGCATCAATCACAGCACTGTCCATTGTGACAAGCAAGCAAGGAGACACTAGCTCCAGATAGAAGCCAAGTAACACAGATGCTCTTAATAGAAAAAACCTAAGGCTATTTTCATCAAAATACTTTCCCTGAATTAAGTAAGAGATGAATTTCCCTCCATGTGTTCTAGGGAAGCCTCTGAAACCCATGTCTCATTACACAGTTATATGACTGTCAGTATCTGTTTCATAACACAGCTCAAACTAAGAGTACTTCTAAAAGAGGATCTTTCTTGCCAACATCTCAACTTTGGTTCTGGGATACCATGGTTCAATTTTTTTTTTTTTGAGACGGAGTCTTGCTCTGCCACCCAGGCTGGAGTGCAGTGGCCGGATCTCAGCTCACTGCAAGCTCCGCCTCCCGGATTTACGCCATTCTCCTGCCTCAGCCTCCCGAGTAGCTGGGACTACAGGCGCCCGCCTCGTCGCCCGGCTAGTTTTTTGTATTTTAAGTAGAGACAGGGTTTCACCATATTAGCCAGGATGGTCTCGATCTCCTGACCTCGTGATCCGCCCGTCTCGGCCTCCCAAAGTGCTGGGATTACAGGCTTGAGCCACCGCGCCCGGCCCGGTTCAATTTATTTATTTCAACTAAAACTGTCTTAAAAACAAACAAAAACTCATCAGTTGTAGCACTGTATCAGTTCAGTTTCTCCAGAAAGCAAGTGCCAAAACAGAATTAGAAGTGTGAGAGATGTCGTGGGGAAATTTCTGAGCAGGATAAAGGGGAAAGGAGCAGGAGTGGTCAGGGGACCTTCGGACCAGAAGGCAGGGGTGACCTGTGTGGAAGGAGAGAGAAAGGAAGAAAGGGTGGGTAGGGAGAGCCTCAGCCAGCAGCGCAGCTCTGAGAAAGTCTCAGCCAGGCTGATGGGGAGACCCAGAGCACAGGCTGCCCATCAAAAGAGATTTCATATTAGGCAGGAATGACCCAACTCTACCTGCCCCCCAGCCCCAGGTCATGCTCTGTCATCAAGAAGGAACAGCCTGGCAAGGGTGGAATACTGCAGGGGACTTGAAGCAACTGGGGTGTCAGGCAAAGGCTCTCCTCACAGCAGGTTCTCTTCTGTAGGGTGATGCGTATGTGCACTTTCTTGGCTGCCACAATCATCTACATTATCCTTATTCCCAATCCAAATTTTTTATTTTGACAATCATTACCAACAAAGCATATTCTGGATTTCTACAAGCTTTAATATGTCAGGGGTCTTACTTACACTGTTTTCTCTCTCTGCCTCTCCTTTTCTCCTCTGTCAGGTTATCTTCTACTCAATCTTGAATAATTAGTCACATAATGCTTCTTTTATGACTTCTTCCATACCCCATTCCCTTTATGTCCCCCACAGATTTTGATGATGCTTCTAGTAAAGCATTTATGATATGTTAGTAAGGTGTTTGTATGTTCTATAGTGTTAGATGTAAAAACTCCTTTAGAAAAGAAGGCATGTTTTATTTATTCTCGTCCTTCTAATGCCATGGTTCCCAAACTGTATGCCTAAGTGCCCAAAAGTGCTACAGAGAAGTCACAAGGGGTGTCCCGGGGTAATTTAAATTCTCGAGGAAAACAGAATGATACAGTATGAACTATGACTATTAAGGTACTTGGACTTAAGCACTTAATAAGCATGAAAATAACACATGGAGTAATGAAGTAAGTTTTACAAGCCCACACAAGTAAAACGTTATATGTTTAAAAGTGGATTCCAAAGCCACCACATACTACATATAATCTCCCAAAAGATTTTAAAATAGCAAATGATGAAGTTGATGGAAAATAATAAAATTGCATTCACTTTACTGCAGTTAAAGTGACCTTTTCAGAGTTAAATAGAGGAATCCATTATTGAACATTTCTTCAACAACTATTATTGAGTGTCTGCTGGGTGTAAAATACAAGGAAGGATACAAAGATGAATAAAGAAATAGTTCTGAAACTGACAACTTTGAAGCAAAGTGATTTTCACAAGTTTCCTATTTTCAAGATACTTTGTAATTCTAATATCTGTCTGCTAATGAACCTTTCCTCTTATGTCTACATTTTCTCAGAGACACTCCTAGGAACTCAGTTTTGTCCATTCAATTAGCTTCTTCAGACTGAGGTTGAAATTTTTACAATCTATGCCAGCAACTGAACTCACTTTACTTTGAGCAACTGAAAGGGAATCTTCACTCCTTCCTAAGAGGGACTCCTAGTTGATAAATAAACAGCAGCAGAGGCCATAGGGATCCATGCATATTAAAAGTTGGTAAGCAGCAAGAAGGGGTATATGTGTTTTGCTGCTTTCAATTAGTAGGGATGGGAGTAACAGGAAAACAAGAGTTAGTCACCTTGTACAAGTAACTCCTTAAGTAATCAGTATCAGAATCATAAGAAGTCTTTTGAAATAGTGTCTGGAGCTTCACTTCTGACCCCCAAAATCCAGTCTTGTCTGCCTTCCAAATGAGTCTCACACTCCCTAAAATTAAACTAGGCCATATCTAGTACATTTGTACAAAAAATTCAGATTGAGCTATATGCTTATAGTCTGCAATTGGTTAAGGTCAAACTGTGGGCTACAAGTTTTATACTGTTCTGAGAGACAGGAGATCTGGTATCCAGTTAGATTCTAGTGCTGACTCTGTGTTTAACCTTGAGCAAGTTACTTAACCAGACTGAATCTGAGATTTCACTTGAGTCAAATGGACATTTTACAACCTTGACGTTCTGTGATTGTATTCTGCTGAACACAGTCACAAAATAATTTGAGAGGTTATTATTGGAGCCTTTAAAAACAGGAGAAGGTGTTATATAGATTATGTAAATAAAATAAGATAAACATAAAACTGAAAATATAGACGAAAACTTTTAGAAGGTACAATTTTCAGCCCTGCATAAGCACGTATCCAAAGCCTTCTGAAATTCTGTATAAATGAATGTAAAATAAGGGACTTGCTTTCATCCTGAAATTATAATAATGCAAAAAAAAAAAAACAAACTGAGTTAATAGCTTTCTGGACAAACTGATTAATTTTATATTGTCTTATGTGACATATGTGATGCTATTAATATCAGTGAAAACATTGGATAAATTGAGGAATACAGTAAATAATTTTATCACTGTGTAATCATATTTCATTGCTTGATTATATTTCA
>NW_016813128.1:34341-39365 GCF_001698545.2 Rhinopithecus bieti
GAAACTATAAAATTTTTAGAAGAAAACATATCTTTGGGACATAATACTAGGCAAAAAGCTAGTGCTTAGACATGACACCAAAAATATATAAACTTTAAAAAATTTATAAATTGGACTTCATCAAAATTAAAAACTTTTTTACTGTTTTGCAAAAACAGTACTGCAAAAGACCCTATTGTGAAGATGAAAAGACAAGCTAATGACTGGAAGAAAATATTTGTAAATCTTATATCTGGAAAAGGTCTTATATCTAAAATATATAAATAACTCTCGAAACTCAACAGTTTGCTTTTTTACAAATAAATATAGATTTCAATTGCAAAATGGGAAAAAACATTTAAAAATTTTTACAAAGAGAAGACACAGATGGATATAAACACATGAAAATGTTCAAAATCATTATCTGTTAGGTAAATGCAAATTAAAATCACAATGAAATATCGCTACACACCTTTTAGAAAGCTAAAATTAAAAACTAATGATAATACTAAATGCTAACAAGGATGTGAAGAAACTAGATCTCCCATACATTGCTGGTTGGAATGTCAAATGGTACAGGCACTCTAGAAAACAGTTTGGTAGTTTCTTACAAAAGTAAACATGTGCTTACGTGACATAGCAATCACACTGTTGGACATGATCTCAGAGGAATGAAAATATGTGTTCACACAAAAACCTATATGTGAATATTCACAGTGGCTTTATTCATAGTAGTAAAATGCTAGAAACAACTCAAATGTCCTTCAATGAGAGAATGGTTGAAAAACACTGTGGTATACACATGCGCTGGAATAGTACACAGCAATAAAGAGGAATGAACTAAAGATATATGCAACCCAATTGGACTTTACAGGCATTATGCTCAGTGAATAATGTCTCAAAGGTTATATATGTATAATTCCATTCATAGAACATCCTTGAAACGACAAAACTATAAAAATGAATAACACAGTAGTGGTTGTCAGGGGACAAGGACAGGAGTTAGGTGGGCTATGGGTGCACATTCAAGAAGGTAGCATGAGGGAGTTCTTTTGTGGTGATGGAACAGTTCTGTGTTTTGATTGTGTTGATAGTTATACCAATATATACCAAAATCATATAGAAATATATAGGCTTATACACATACACATAAATAAATACAGATTTTAAAAATGGTGAAAACTGTAAAAGGTCTGTATTTTTTTGTTAACAGCATTGTACCAATGTTGATTTTCTGGTTTGATATTGTGCTATACATCTATGTGATGTCCCCATTGGGGGAAGCTGTGGATGGGTACGTGGGACCCTTTGTACTCTTTGAAATTTCCCATGAATTTGCTTTCAAAACAAAATATTTTTAAAAATGTAAATGTAATAAAATGAACTGTTCTTACACAAATGCACATACCTGGCATGTTTGTAGAGCCCCAGAGTTATTCACTCCCTGGAAAAAGTGAGGAACAGGCTCAGGTCGCTGGTATCAGATGATCAAAAGACTCTCCATTATAATATGTACTCTGGGATCTGTACAAAATCAGCAAATCAATTTGGCAGAACTAGATAATGATTTAATATCAAGGCTCTTCATAACTACCTCTCAGTCTATCTTTCTAACCTCATCTCCATCCATTCACGCACACAATATGACATGGGTAGATGAAATAGACTATTTGTTTTCATTGAACAGAATGCATATTGTCAAAGCTCTGAGTTTTCCTTCTTTCTTTTCCAGGAAGGCCCTTTCCTTCATTCTCCACTGGTGAAATTCATGTGCATCCCTCTCAGAGGTCCCACCTTATTATAAGACCCCATTGTGGCCAGGCAAAATTATTTGCTTCCCCTTTACTGAAAAACTTACCACATTATAAAAGAGAGTTGTTAGTTAGTTTGAACTTGTCCCTGAGAACATAAATTACCAGCCGGAGAGGACCTTATCTTGTTCATCCTTAAGATACAGTGCCTGGCAGTTATGCACAATAGATCTTTTGATGAAATTAATTTAATGTAATTAAAATTAAGACTGAAGAATTGTTGACTTTATTGGTTGGCACATGGTATGCCTATGTGAGATAAAAAAAGTTTAGAGATAATAAGATTCGAAGAAATAGATCTTTTCAACCTCTATAGAGATAAGGCCAAAAGCTAAAGACATGAAAAACTGCCCATTAATCAGCCTGGAGTAGACAAGACTTGGCATGAAAACAAGAAAGGAAGAAGGCCTTTGTAAGAGAAAAATGAAGGTTCCTCTCTATCCATTTAAAAGGGTTCATAATGTGTAGGTAAGGAGGAAAGTAGAATCCCTGAGACACTGGGGACATATCATGTTATTGTCCCTCACTTGGAAGATAATGTTAAACTCATTGTTTGTTTGTTTTTCCCTCAATAAACAGCACCAGCCTGGAGTCATAGAAACTGGAACAAAAAACCTAAGAGCTTAAGGAGACGCAAGAATGGAAGACAAAGTATCCCCCATGACAAGCATTACTCATCGAAGGATAAGGATTTTTGAATGGACCCTTAAAAGTGTAAGTGTGGAGAGGTGGTAATATGGAGAGAGTATCTTAATTTATTATTTATTTATTATTTATTTTATTTATTTATTTAATATTATACTTTAAGTTCTAGGGTACATGTGGACAATGTGCAGGTTGTTGCATATGTATACCATGTGGCCCATGTTGGTGTGCCTGCACCTATTAGCTTGTCATTTACAGTTAGGTATATCTCCTAACCTGCTATCCTCCCCCCTCCCTACCCATGACAGGCCCCAGTGTGTGATGTTCCCTCTTCATGTGTCCAGTGGTTCTCATTGTTCAATTCCACCTCATGATGAGAACACGCAGTGTTTGGTTCTTTCTGTCCTTGTAATAGTTTGCTCAGAATGATGGTTTTCCAGCTACATCCATGTCCCTTCAAAGGACATGAACTCATCCTTTTCTATGGCTGCATAGTATTCCATGGTGTATATGTGCCACATTTTCTTAATCTAGTCTATCATTGATGGACATTTGGATTGGTTCCAAGTCTTTGCTATTGTGAATAGTGCCGCAGTAAACATACGTGTGCATGTGTCTTTATAGCAGCATGATTTATAATCCTTTGGGTGTATACCCAATAATGGGATGGCTGGGTCAAATGGTATTTCTAGTTCTAGATCCTTGAAGAATCGCCACACTGTCTTTCACAATGGTTGAACTAGTTTACAGTCCCACCAACAGAGTAAAAGTGTTCCTATTTCTCCACATCCTGGAGAGGGCTTTTCTAAGTGTAAGAGATAGTTGGGTCAAAGGCAAACATACAGGAAAGCCCAGCATGTTTTAAGCACGTGGTAAGCACTTTACTTTTACTGATACATTGGGAAATGGAGTAGTAGAATAAGAGACCAGTCACGCAGTGTGTCAGTTGAAAGAGATTTTACAGATTATTAAACCCAACCCTCTCATTTTATACCTGCCAAAAAGAAAAGAACTGTTGTGCAGATTGTTGATGAACCCTCAATCCACCTCCCTCCCCCATATAGAACAGTTTTTGTCATCCCCAGAGGATGTAAGGGACCCTGAGAAAGGTACCTTGAAATCACTACCATCCCAATTCTATTAACAACACTGCCAAAAGAGTGTCTTCCCCATCATTTCCTGGTTGAGGTGAAGTAGCAAAGGTGAAGCAATATGTAGCCACCAACACTGATTGATTTATGTGATAAGTGACTGGGTCAGGGGGGAAAGAAAAAGAGATGACTGAAGAATATCCCAAATACTCAGGTTTACATATTGGCACAAAAGCAACACCCCTCTTTTCTTTGCTTCCTCCTTTGAAGTGCATCCACGTCTTTACTCATTATCTACTAGTACTGTCCTTGATATAGACAGGGTCACTGGAAATTCTTAACAGTGCTGCCTCCTCCAGGGATCACAACAGGCTTGACCACACTGGCCACTTGCTTTGTCATCAGTACCATTCTTCTGTTGCGTACAGGCCCCCCAAAATCTGGCCATAAACTGGCCCCAAAACTGGCCATAAACAGAATCTCTGCAGCACTGTGGCATGTTCATGATAGCCATAATGCCCACGCTGGAAGGTTGTGGGTTTACCGGAATGAGGGCAAGGAATACCTGGCCCGCCTAGGGCAGAAAACCACTTAAAGGCATTCTTAAGCCACAGACAATAGCATGAGCAATCCGTGCCTTAAGGACATGCTCCTGCTGCAGATAACTAGCCCAACCTTTATTTCAGCCCATCCCTTCATTTCCCATAAGGGATACTTTAAATCTAATATTTATAGAAACAATGCTAATGGCTGGCTTGCTATTAATAAATAAGTGGGTAAATCTCTGTTTGAGGTTCTCAGCTCTGAAGGCTGTGAGACCCCTGACTTCCCACTTCACACCTCTATATTTCTGTGTGTGTGTCTTTAGTTACTCTAGCACTGCTGGGTGAGGGTCTCCCCGACCAAACTGGTCTCGGCGTCCTTCCTTACGTTTCATAATGTGAGTCTCTTTTTCCATGCATGCACAAACTTTATTATGTTTCTGTGATCCACCTTTTGAAAAGAATCGGACATTTACTTTCCATTTTAACTTTGTAGTTGGTGTTAAGTTGACCTCGTCTTTCACTATCACGATACTTTGCCATTCAAGGGAAGCCTAGTCTGCACCAAAACGGAAACAAACACTACTTGTTTCTAAATTACTATTTAATTTTGAGCATACTAACATATTTTGTGGTCAGCTTTATCCCGTATCATTTATTCTCCAACATAGTAATAGATAGTATTGTCAATTAGATACAGGCTTGTAATATAATATTTTTGAAGTAGAGGCCACTACTATTTGGGCTCTGAATCAGACTGCTTTGAAGTGCTGCTTTCATTTCTACCAAAACCCAAAAATGATGCTATTTCTCAGGGCAGCTTTGCCATATTAGTGTGTCTCAGCAGCCTGAGAAAGGCAAGATTTTAGTAAACTTACAGAGAAAAGTTTTTTTTTTTTTTTGTATAAGTATAGTAAAAATAATGTCTTGTATAAATATATACCTGTCTTAAATAT
>NW_016813128.1:41753-71000 GCF_001698545.2 Rhinopithecus bieti
TTAGAGGGGCTCCAGCAGCTGTGAGAAGGCATCCCATCACCAATGTTCCAAGATGTCCTGGTGTACAAAGCTCTCCATGTGCTGTTTGGCATCCAAAACGTTCTGCCTTCTTTTCTTTCTTTTTTTCTTTCATACTCCACTATGGAATATGAAATGTTTTCTTTCTGTGAGAATGGAGCAAGGACTGGCTTCTTGACACAGGAAATGGACTATAAACAAGAAAAACATCTGCTGAAGTCATGAGGTGCTATTTCTCAGTATTCAGGATCGAGGAACCCTAAAGCTATAACAATTCTATAATTCTATAATGTTAAAGATTTCTCCTTAACAGATGGTAGTCATTACAAGTTACTGCAGGGCATAACTCTTCAAAGGCTAAGATGAAAATTTGTCCCATGCAAAAAAGAAAAGAGATTTGATGGAGAAAAGGCAGGGTCAAATGCTTTTTAAATCGTGTTAGAATTCTCCAACTCTTTTGAAAGTTCTATTTTCTCATAATTAGTTTTAGAAAGGTGACTTGGTCATAAATTTTACATCATAAAAATCACTGGACTTCAGAAATGTAATAGCTACATGTCTTCACTGAATTCAAAATAATCCCATAACTCTTGTCAAATGCTTTTAGAATTCATTATCACTAAAAGGATAATGGTTTATGCTATTTATGTATACAGAATGCTTCAAACTAAATATATCATGTAGTGCCATGGTCCAAAACAATTGTCAGTGTCATGCACATATTCGGTTCATTAATTCATTTGTTCATTAATTCATTCCTTCTACAAGTATATACTGAGCATCTTTTATAATCCTAGGCATTGTTCTAGGTGCTGAAGATGCGATTATGAACAAAAGAAACAAAAGTCTCTTTTTTCATAGAGCATACCACCACTCTGGAAACACATGCATACAGACACACACAGACACACATGCTAGTGTTAAATGAAGGAATAAGATACTTTTGGAGTTGCACAGTGTGGTAAACAGACTTTAAGGTGGCTCCAAAGATTCCTGCCTCCTGGTATTCATGCCTTTGTGTAATCTTCTCCCCTTGAGTGTGGGCAGGACCTGTGGCTTTCTTTTAACCAATCTAATGTAACAAAGATAATGGAATGTAGGTTATCATGTGTCCTTATTAGAATCTCCCTCTCTCTCTTTCTCTCTCTCTCTGTCTGTTGTTCAGTCTCACTTTCTGTCTCTCTCTCTCTCTCTCTCTCTGGCTTTAAAGAGGCAAGCTGTCATGAATCTTATAGCCTCGGGAAAAAGAATGCTGCCAACCATCTAAGGGAACTTGGGAGCTGATCCTTCCCCAGTTGAGCCTCTGATGAGAACTCAGTCCTGGTTGACACCTTGATTGCAGCTTTGTGAGACACTAAGCAAAGGACCCAGGTAAGCCATACATAGATTTCTGACCCACAGAAACTGTGAGATAATAAATATGTATTGTTGTAAGTTGCAAAGTTTGTAGTTGGTTATATGGCAGAGAAAAATATTAGAAACAGAATTGTCGCCAGGCGCGGTGGCTCAAGCCTGTAATCCCAGCACTTTGGGAGGCCGAGACGGGCGGATCATGAGGTCAGGAGTTCGAGACCATCCTGGCTAACACGGTGAAACCCCGTCTCTACTAAAAAATACAAAACTAGCCGGGCGAGGTGGCTGGTGCCTGTAGTCCCAGCTACTCGGGAGGCTGAGGCAGGAGAATGGCGTAAGCCCAGGAGGCGGAGCTTGCCGTGAGCTGAGATCCGGCCACTGCACTCCAGCCTGGGCGACAGAGTGAGACTCCGTCTCAGAAAAAAAAAAAAAAAAAAAAAGAAACAGAATTGTCATCATGCTTTTGGGCCATAGAGATAACTATCCCTCTAAAATAAAACACCTCAAAGGAATTTCTAGATAATTAGGCTATGTCTTCTGTGAAGGAATATTTTCAAGACTATTACATCATTGGGTCAAATATTGTTTTGTGTTAACATATTTAGCACACAAGTACTTATGGCCTATACTAATCTGATGGACTGGGCCAACCACATAGGACCAGCCTTGTCTTTACCGAATGGACTAATTTATAAACAAACCCATGTTAGTCCCATTTTTGCTCCCATGCAATAAACCAGGACAATGGGCTCACTTAAATGACTTAAGTATAGTTGGGCTTAATGTGTATAGAACAATTTACCAAGAACTTTTACTAAACTTATATAACCTCATACTAAGTCAGTGAGAGGAGAATTTTTCCTGGGTTTTCAAGGAAACTGAGGCTGAGAGAAATAACAAACTACATAGTTAATAAGTGACAGAGGTGTGACTGAAGCCACCAAATGTCATCAGAAAATAATGCATTGCTCATTTCATTCCAGCATGGCTATGACAGGTACCTGTATAGGGAATTGACTGCTCTGTGCTTGCAGTTTGCCCTGAGCCAACTGAGCCTATCAGAGCAGATTCTGAGTTGAAGCAGCTCCCGCCTCACTTTTTTACAGGAAATGTAAGCCAGCATCGATACTTTCTTTTCAATCAGAAACAGCTATAAGCAGCATCCGAATAAAAGGGAATGAACAAAAGGGAATATATCCTCCTTAGAGTAACTGATATAGTGAAAAACATTAGCTATATTAGAGGCACTGTACCAGGTACTGGAATAGAAAAATGGGTAAGAATTCCCCTCTCCTCCTTCTACCACCATCACTAAGAACTCCTAGTGTGGGAGACAGAACTTACATCATTTCAACTTGATCTGTTCAGTCCTAAGAGAGGGCCTGGCTGCAAGACCACTATAGTACCACAGTGGACCAATGACTCTACTCTTGGCTTTCAGGGAAGTTTTCTGAGAGGAGAAGGAACCTTAATGGAGGTCTGCAAAGCCAAGTAAAGTTTTAATTATGTGTTCCAAGCAAAGGAAATTAGTAGGCAACTTAGAGAAGCAAGAAGCAACTTGCAATGTACAGGCACTCTCAGCAGTTGAGTGTGAATAATAAATGAAGCACAGGGCATGAAGTAGCCAGAGAATCAGCAATAAAAATTATAGATTAAATTGCATGTGTGCCTGCTATATGGAAGACTGGTAAGAACCTTAAAGACAATCATTTAATTCTAACAACAACTGAGGTAAGCACCATTAGGATCCTCATTTTCCAGATGAAGAAAATGAGGCTCAGAAAGGCAAGTAACTCATACAAGTTCGCACAGCTAATAAGTGTCTGAGTTGACATTTGAACTGCAGGGTCTCAGAAAACGATACCCCAAAATGAAATCCTCAGAAGCATCTTTCTTGCTTCTCTTACCCTCTTGCTCTGGCCTTCATTTTCCCCTGAAGTAGCCATAGACACTAGAATTCCTCTTCCCTAAGGTGGGCCATAGAAGTCAGAACCCCTTTTCCCCAGAACCAGCCATAAAACCTAATATTATTACTCTAATTCCCCACCACCACCCACCTCTTCCTTTGTGTGTAAAAACTGTCTATAAAGAAATTATCTGACCTACCTTGTTTGATTGTAGGTCATGAGAACCCTAATCAAGAGAGGGTTCTGTCCCATACCCAGAAGGAAAGAATGCTACTCAAGGAGGCCAAGAAGAATCCAGACAGAAAGGACATGCTGGGTTTCCCCACTCAGTCTGTTGGCATTAGATCATAACTTTTGTCCAATTATATTTCTACAAAGCCATCCATACTTTGTTGAACCTAAGCATAAAATGGACAGTTTTCCCTGTATCTTTGGGTCTTTATTCTGAAGGCTCCCATGTCATGTAAAAAACTATGATCAAATAAATATATAAGTCTTTTCTCCTATTAATCTGCCTTTTGTCAGTGATTTTCAGCAAAACTTCAGACAGCAATAGGAAAGTTTTCCCTTGACCCCTGCAGAACTTACATAATTCCAAACTCTTAGTTAAATCCCATACTGCTGTTCTTCCAGGTATGAGACAGGTCTGAAGAACATTGTACTTAATTTAACCAATAGCAGGGGTCAGATTTTTTTTTTTTTTTTTTTTTAAAATAAAAAATCATAAATATTTTAGGCTTTGTGGTCCATATGGTCTCTGTTGCAACTACTCGATTGTGCTGTTATAGCAAGAAAATAATCACAGACAATACATAAATGAATGAGCATGGCTGTGATCCAATAAAACTCTGTGTACAAGATACAGGCATCAGAATGGATCTGGCCCTTAGGTGATAGTTTACCAACTCCTGACCAATAGGAAACTATTAAAGGGTTTTAAGCAAGAAATGACATGATCAATTTTGGATACCACTGCTCTAAACAGTCTGATTCAGGCCAGAAACATCCACAGGGCATCCGAAATTGGATTGGATGAAATGGCTGCTTCTAGCAAGTGTCAACAACTGAGACTCTATCATGTCTCTTTATACTTTCACTTGTCCCTCATTTTATTTCTTTGTTTGTCAAATATTTACTTGATGAATTGTATTAGTCTGTTCTCACACTGCTAATGAGGACATACCCAAGACTTGGTAATTTATAAAGGAAAGAGTTTTAATTGACTTCAGTTCAGCATGGCTGGGGAGGCCTCAGGAAACTTAGAATCATGGCAGAAGGGGAAGCAAACACGTCCTTCTTCACATGGCAGCAGCAAGGAGAAGGGCTGAGCAAAAGTGGGGAAAGCCCCTTGTAAAACCACCAAATCTTGTGAGAACTCACTCACTATCATGAGAACACCAGTATGAGGGTAACCGCCCCCATGATTAAATTACCTCCCACCAGGACCCTCCCGTGACACATGGGAATTATGGGAACTACAGTTCAACATGAGATTGGGTGGAGGCACAGCCAAACCATATAATGAATGCTCATCAAATATTTATTCATCAATAAATATATATCAAATATTCATCAAATAATATTCATCGCCATGTGTGAGGCACTGTTTAGTACTAGGGATATAATGACAAACAAAAGTAAAGTCACTTCTCTAATGATGCTTGCATTCTAATGAGAGGAAGATAGACAAACATGTATATACACACACACATAAAGCTATACAATAGGTTATTATAAGTGCTATGGAGAAAAGCAAATTAGGAATAAACAGTACTTGGAGGTTTAATTTTACATGAAGTACTTAGAAAAGTCACTCTGCTAATGAGACATTTTTACAAAGATGTGAATGAAATAAGAGAGTGAATCATGTGGATATACATGGGACAAACAAACATAAAATCCAGTGGTGTCAGTATTCCTAGAGTATTTGAAATGCAACAAGTATGTCAGTGTGGCTGGAGTCCAATTGGCAAGTAAGTCGTCATAGGAGATGAGGCCAGAAAAGTATCCAGGGGCCAGATCAGGATCAGATCAGGCCAGGTGCAATGGCTCACGCCTGTAATCCCAGCACTTTGGGAGGCCAAGGCAGATGGATCACTCGAGACCAGGAGTTCAAGACCAGCCTGGCCAAGATGGTGAAACCCCATGTCTACTAAAAATATAAAAATTAGCCTGGCATGGTGGCACACACCTGTAATCCCAGCTACTTGGGAGGCTGAGGCATGAGAATCTCTTGAGTTTGGAAGGTGGAGGTTGCAGTGAGCTGAGATTGCACCACTGCACTCTAGCCTGGGCAATAGAGCAAGGCTCTGCCTCAAAAAAAAAAAAAAAACAAAAAAAATCAAAGATTCAAAATAGGTAATTTAAAAGGTTCTGGGGTCTGGTTTAAGGTGTGAATTTCAGTATGGTATCCTGATCAAGACTGAGCAGTTTGTAACATAATGGTTTCAGATTGGTAGACACAAGGTCTTGAAGCAAGCCTTGGTAAATAAACCATTTAATATATAAATTGTTTTTCAGGAGAGCAGGCTGTTGTCTCAGATAAAGTGACTTGTAGGAATTTCCTGAAGCGAAGACTGAAACTATTTATTGGTTTGCAGTCTTATCTTTCCTGGGCAAGGTTTTCTTGGAACAAATAACTAAGTCATGTTGACACAGATGATCTTAGCTCTTAGTCCTAATTGCTGTGTCATATTGATATAGTTGGATGCATTTCTCACATATTTCATCATGATATGTATAAGTTACTGTCTTAGTCTGTTTGTGTTGCTATAATAGAAAACCACAGACTAATAGACTGAGTAATTTATAGCAAATAGAAATGTATTGGCTCCCAGTTCTGGAGGCTGGGAAGTCCAATAATAACTTCCAAATGCTGGAAGTGCCAGCATTTGGCGAGGGTCTTCTTGCTGCACCATCACATGGAAGAAGGGAAAAGAGAAGGAAGAGGGCCAAACTTGCCTTTTATGAAAGGTATTAGTCCTACTTATGAGGGCAGAGCCCACATGCCCTAATCATTTCTTTAAAGTTTCCTCTCTTAATACTGTAACAATGGCAATTAAATTGCCATATGAGTTTTAGAGGGAACAAACATTCAAACCATAGCAGGTACATTTCAAAGTACAAGGAAGAGACTCCAGTGCTAATACACTGAGCACCTATGTGACGTCTTTTCCAAGCATCATCTGATTTAGTCTTTACAATATTCTTATATGGTAGGTACTAGGTTCAAAGATTCTAGATGAGAAAACTGAGGATCTGAGAGTTAACATGCCTGTCATAGTCCATTAATGCTGCTATAACAAAATACCACAGACTGGGTAATCTATAAATACTAAAAATTTATTTCTCACAATTCTGGAAGCTGGGAAGTTCAAGATCAAGGTGCCAGCAGATTCAGTGTTAGGTGAGTGTTGCTCTCTCTGTGTCCAAGATGGTGTCTTCTTGCTGATGCCGCATGTGGCAGAGAGCAAAATGCAAAAGGACCTAGCTAGTTTCTTCCAGTCCTTTCACAAGGCCCTAATCCATTCATGAGGGCAAAGCTCCCATGGCCTAAGAAACGTTTAAAGGCCAAACATGTTAGTACTGTTGCAGTGGGGATTATGTTTCAACATAAATTTTGGAGGGGACGTAAATATTCAAACCATAGCAATGCCCAAGGTCACATAATTAGAAAGTGACATAACCAGAATTAAAATCCAAGTCATTTTTTTCTCCAAAGTTCATATACTTAGCCATCGTAAGACATGGCCTCCTATGAAACAAAACAATAAGCAGGGTATTTTCAATCTTCAAAGGAAACTTGTCTGAAGTTATGGGAAACTTCTTAGTCCTGGTGACAGTTGCAGGAGGCAGATAAGGGAGGATCCCTGGAGAATCTGCAACCCACCCCACAAGTATTTAAATCAGATGCTTTTATGCACATGAGAGAACCTGCCCAGGCCCTTGTCTGGACATGCCCACAGTGGACTGGGGGCCTGCCTGCGCACTGGAAGAATGGGGTGGAGCCACTGGGGATTCGTGCCTTATGCAGTGGGGAGGAGCGTGGCCTCTTCAGGTTGTGTGTGTGGTGGCCTGGCATTCAATCTGTGAGGTGGAAGCCTGTTGGAAGGATCTCTTTTGGTTTCTTTTTGCTCAGAGCTTTCTTTTAATAAATTCCACTCTCCTCACTTTTCAGTGTGTCCATGTGCCTAATTTTTCCTGGTCTTGTGACAAGAACCTGGATTTTAGCTGAACTAAGGAATAGAAAATCCTGGATCATTTTGGTGGCCCATACTGGTACATGAGGAAAGGTGAGTAAAATGCAGACCAAAAAAATGTTCGTCCCTTTTGTTTCTGAGACTTTTTGTCCTTGGACTTCTTCTGAGGGTAAACTGTGCCCCACCTCGTTGCTCTCAGGGGTCAGGAATGTCAGTCTCGGTCCAATCCAGACTTTTCTATGGCATTTTCCTTCTTTTTTTGAGACTGTACGGGCACCTATCCTTTCTTTCAAAATATTGGGGGTGTTTCACCCCCACCCCAATGACTGCAGGCGTGCGTACAGGACAGACGGGTGAGCAGTGGCTCCCTGCTCCCTTCCCCTCCCAGGTGGGGCTGGAGCACATGGCCCAAGGCCCCCACGTGGCAGGCTGGCCAGTGTTCCCCAACACAGGTCCAGGATGTCTTCCCCTCCCCTGGCCTCCCCTCCCCTGACTGAGGGATCCTGCTCTGTCTGAGCCCCTCGGAAGAAACAGCAATTAAGTTTCTCTCCCTGTTGGAGGAAATTATTTACATAAGAATAAGCGGTTCTTTCCCCAGGTATCTTTCTGATACGGTTTGGCTGTGCCCCACCCAGATCTCATCTTGAATTGTAGTTCCCATAGTACCCAAGTGTTGTGGGTGGGACCCTATGGGAGATAATTGAATCATGAGGGCAGTTTCTCCCATACTGTCTTGCGGTAGTGAATAAGTCTCACAAGATCTGATGGTTTTATAAGGGGAAACCCCTTTCACTTGATTCTCATTTTCTCTGGCAGCCACCACGTAAGAGGTGCTTTTTGCTTTCTGCCATGATGGTAAGACCTCCCCAACCACATGGAACTGTGAATCCATTAAGCCTATTTTTCTTCCCGGTCTTGGATATGTCTTTATCAGCAGTGTGAAAACAGACTAATACACTTTCCAACTCTGCACTTTAAGCTGTTTCTTTTTCTTTTTTCCACCAGGCCAGGCATTAACTTTTTTTTGTGAGAGGCTTTTTTATTTTCCTTTTAGAAGACGTTTGACTAGACCAGGACTCCAGCAGTCACTGTTTATATTCTCTGTAAAGTTGTAATTATTAAAAAAAAAAAAAAGGATTTTTGAAGTTGGTCTTAAGCTATACTGAATCTGGTGTGTTTTGTATGTCTTTCTTTATGGTTCTGTCAGAAAGAGGGGTACCTTAGGATGGGATGTGGGCCTAGGATTGCATAGGCCCCACTGTCCAAGCCCAGCAAACTGGTCAGTGGCAAACTTTGCTGAAGGCCTCCATCTTGTTTTAAATTATTGGGAGTGTGACCTGTAACCACATGGCAATGCTTTGTTTTAGCCTTCACCATTTACAGTGGTGGCCCAAGTTCAATCCTGGTTTAGGGAATGAGTCCTTTCTGGTTTAATATCTGTGTGACCTTTGCCATTTGTCGATTCTCTTCCCCTCCATGAACCACCTTGTATTTTCCTTTCTCGGAGTAGTTGGGGGCTACCTTTGGTAAAGTTAAAAAGCCAGAAATATTGGCTGCTTGGCATGGCTAAAGTCGGGCAATAAGGGACTTAAAAGAATTTTCTTAAAGAGCGCTCAGCTTAATTAGAAGTGGATATCCAAGTTATGGGTATATTTAAAAGGACTTTATGATTTTCTCTTCTTGTGATCTTGTTTTGCTGGAAAAGGTTTTTTTTCTCAGTCGAACTGCTCTGTTTTTGCCTTGCACTTTCTGAATGCATGGAGGGGTTCTGAGATAAAGGTTTCTGTATGGCCTGGGCTCTTATGGGAAAAAGAAAAGGGTGCACAAGACTTCAATTTTGGAGACACCTGTTTTCTTATGAAGTGCCAAGGATTACGAAGGTGTATAAGCTCCTTCTCAAATCTGGTCTTTGTTCTCCAGCTACACTTGTTTAAATTAGCGGCCTAGCAAACTGCATGCTTTCCGAAACTTGGCTCTTAAAGGGCTCCACCCACGCACGAAGGCCAATATGCAATTAGGAGATTGGCAAAAGCAAAAATTTTATAGCACTAGATCTTCTTCTGGCCTGTCTGTGTGGACATACACTGTGTTGTGGTGGTGTGATGTCTATAAAAAAAAGCAGCTCTACATTAATTGCACTTAAAAGATGAGTGCTTGGATGAAATATTTTTTAAAGGGAAGATAAAAGCTATGGTACTTTTAGTTCATGTGACTTTAATTTTCAGAAATAAAACAGCCTTAAAGATTATTGGTAAAATGCAGATGTTGTCAAAATGTGAATTTTTGCCTAGGTGTATCACATTTATTCACTTGCGTATGTTAAACCATCACCGTCCCTGCATCTCTGGTATGAAACCCACTTAATGATGGTGGATTATCTTTTTGATATGTTGTTGGATTCAGTTAGCTAGTATTTTGTTAGGGATGTTAATGTCTATGTTCATCAGGGATATCAATCTGCAGTTTTCTTTTTTGGTTATGTCCTTTCCTGGTTTTGGTATTAGGGTGATGCTGGCTTCATGGAATGAATTAGTAAGGGTTCCCTCTTACTCTATCTTGTGGCATAGTGTCAAAAAGATTGGAACCAATTCTTCTTTGAATGTCTGGTAGAATTCTGCCGTGAATCTGTCTGGTCCTGGACTTTTTTTGTTGGTAATTTTTTAATTACCATTCCAATCTTGCTTCATGTTATTGCCCTGTTCAGGGTATCTAATTCTTCCTGATTTAAGCTAGGAGAGTTGTATTTTTCCAGGAATGTATCCATCTCTTCTAGGTTTTCAAGTTTATGTGTGTAAAGGCGTTCATAGTCGCCTTGGATGATATTTTGGATTTCTGTGGTGTCAGTTGTAATAGCTCCCATTTCATTTCTTATTGAGGTTATTTGGATTTTCTCTCTTCTTGGTTAATCGTGCTAATTGTCTATCACTTTTATTTATCTGTTCAAAGAATGAGCCTTTTGTTTCATTAATCTTTTGGGGGTTTTTTGTGTGTTTCAATTTCATTTAGTTCTGCTCTGATTTGGCTATTTCCTTTATTCTGCTAGGTTTGGGTTTGATTTGTTCTTGTTACTCTAGATCCTTGAGGTGTGACCTTAGAATATCAGTTTGTGCTCTTTCAGTCTTTTTGATGTAGGCATTTAGGGCTATGAACTTTCCTCTTAGCACCACCTTTGTTGTATCCCAAAGGTTTTGATAGGTTGTGTCACTATTGTCGTTCAGTTTGAAGAATTTTTTAGTTTCCATCTTGGTTTTGTTTTTGACCCAATTACCATTCAGGAGCAGGTTATTTAATTTCCATATATTTGTATGGTTTTGAAGGTTTCTTTTGGAGTTGATTTCCAGTTTTATTCCACTGTGGCCTCAGAGAGTGCTTGATATAATTTCAATTTTCTTAAATCTATTAGGCTTATTTTGTGGCCTATCATATGGTCTATCTTGGAGAAAGTTCCATGTGCTGTTGAATAGAATGTGTATTCTGCAGTTATTGGATAAAATGTTCTGTACGTATTTGTTACATCCATTTGTTCTAAGGTATAGTTTAAATCCATTGTTTCTTTATTGACTTTCTGTCTTGATGACCTGTCTAGTGCTGTCGGTGGAGTATTGGAATCCCCCACTATTAATCTGTTGCTGTCTATCTCATTTCTTAAGTCTACTAGTAATTGTTTTACAAATTTGGGATCTCCAGTGTTAGGTGCATATATGTTTAGGATTATGATATTTTCCTGTTGGACAAGGAATTTTACCATTATATAATATCCCTCTGTCTCTTTTAACTGCTGTTACTTTAAAGTTTGTTTTGTCTGAAATAAGAATAGCTACCCCTGCTCACTTTTAATGTCCATTTGCATGAAATGCCTTTTTCCACCCCTCATCCTGGGTTGTAAATTCCCCTTTTCCTTGTTATATTTGAAGTTGAGCCCAGTGTTTCTCCCCAAATGCAAAACCCCATTACAGTGGTCCCTATACCTATTGCAACAGTTCTGACTATAGTCTGCCTCACTGTTCTTTAACAAGTGTCATGAATAATTTTTATTTAACAATAATAAAATAATCCAACATGCCGGGAGCGGTGGCTCAAGCCTGTAATCCCAGCACTTTGGGAGGCCGAGACGGGCGGATCACGAGGTCAGGAGATCGAGACCATCCTGGCTAACACGGTGAAACCCCGTCTCTAGTAAAAAATACAAAAAACTAGCCGGGTGAGGTGGCGGGCACCTGTAGTCCCAGCTACTCAGGAGGCTGAGGCAGGAGAATGGCGTAAACCCAGGAGGCGGAGCTTGCAGTGAGCTGAGATCCAGCCACTGCACTCCAGCCTGGGGGACAGAGCAAGACTCTGTCTCAAAAAAAAATAATAATAAAATAAAATAAAATAATACAACTTAATAATATGTTTTATCTTTAGAATGTGCTAAAAACTTTATATACTTAACTCCTTTAATCTTCACCTTCATCCAGCAGGATAGTCATTATTGTTAGCTATCCCCACTACCCAGATAAGGAAGCTGAGGCACTGAGTTTTTAGGTACCTCACCTGGGTCACATAGCTAACAATAACTACAACAACAACAAAACCTCAAATGGACGTCTGCCAAGGCTCAATGCTATGTCTTCAAAACATTAAGCCAGCTGTTATTCAGACATAAAATAATCAGAAACGGATGTTCCACCCACAGATATTCAACAAGTTCAAACAAACAGTTGCACTGAACCATTTTTACCTCTAAAAGTGTGGCTCACAGGGGCGTCTGAACCCTGCATTTCAAGTACAGTTTACAAATGGTTTCACCGAGGGTTTTCTAATCTGAATAAAGGAAGACAAGGAAGCTGGGATGAAACACAAAACTTAAATTTAGTAAAAGGGTCACAAAAGGATGCTGTTGAATCCCTGTGGGGTTTCTCTGTGGGTGTCTGAAAATGGGAAGGAGATAGAAGGCCGAAGGGAGCTCTGTGTGTGATATAAATGACCACAGCTCAATGTTTAGGAAGACATTCTAAAGGGAGAAATTTCCTCCTGTAGGACAAAAGAGGATAACAATAATAGCAAACATTAATTGAGTGCTTACTGCATGCCAGGCACCAAGCATGGTTCTAAGTGTTATTGTTTCTTAATCATTACATGATTTGGTCTGATTTGATCTTCACAACCATTCTATAAGGCATATTTTGAGAAATTAGCCATGTCTTGTGTGGAGAAACACAATGTAAGCTCAAAGGGAACTAATCTGAAAGGACAACTGCTGCATTTACACAAAACAATATTAGGAAAATAAAGATTAATGGCTCTTGCCTGTAGATTTCTATTTGTACAATTGCTGGAGAAAAGGGTTTTAAAATTTACCCAAATAAAACTGTACCTATTGGTTTGCAGTTATTTATTGAAAATGAAAGACGATTATATCATACTCTTCCCCAACTCTTCAAATTGGATAGCATTTCTATAAAATGAGTGTTTAGAGATTTCTAAAATAAAAACAATACAATAGAGGAACAACAAAGAAAAAAACTCAAGGTATCTGAATTGTTTCCGGATAAATGAATGTGTTTTTAAGAATTATTCAAGCAAATATTGAAAATACTTCAAGAAGAGAGAGAGAGAGAAAGAGAGAAATTAGATATTTTCTTCTTATAACTATAAATGTGTTTTATATATATGGTGTAGGAGTCCAGAATATGCCACCCCAAAATATGCTTCTTTGACATAAGAATTATTTTCAGTTGATTATTCTAAGAAACTACAGACACAGGAGAAGCTCTAAAAACAGAGAAGTTACCCTTTTGTAAGAGAAATTCACATCTATTGAGAAAAACTCCATTTGTAAGGGTGTCTCCCACTCCATACCAGAAAGAGAAAGCTTACTCTAAATCACTGGAAACTCTTATCAGTGGGGAAGGTACCTACTTAAATTTGCATAACAAATGTTACCCTTGTTTACCATGTTTTTTCTAGTCACATTCCCATAACTGCTTCCCCTCCACACCCTTCTTTCTTTGTTTCAACTGAAGATAGTATTTAAGCCTAAATTCAAAGCCATTTTTTTTGAGATTTACTTTTTGCTCTCAGTATCTCCCAATGTATATACATAAGGCATACATGTTAATAAACTTTTTTGTTTTTCTCTTGTTAAGCTGTCTTTTGTTACAGGGGTCTATCCCAACTAAGAACTATGAAGCATAGCGGGAAAAATATTTTTTTCCTCCCCTACAATAAAATGATCTCTTTAGGTTACATTGAAAAACTGAGGTGAAGAGATATTCTTCCCATGTTAAATCAATCACCATGGACATGCAAAAGAAAGAAAACATAAAATGGAAGAAAGTTTTATTTTTAATGAAATAAGGAAAGAGCCACACAACAAACTATAACCAAAAGAATACGTTGGAGCTCAAAACTGATACCCCAAAATATAACATTTGGTCACAGTGAACTGAAGAAGCTTTAAGGTCTCTCTGACTTTCATCACTCCCCATAATAGTCTCTCTTAAAGCCTAGGATAAAGTTGTTCTCTGAAGTTCCTTTATCTGCCTAAAGTCTGAATTCACCAAGGAAGACAATGGATTTTTTTTCCCCTCCCTGTTATCTCATTACCTATTGCAGGAAAGAAGACCAAGAATGTAAGCACACCAGAAAAGACTCTACAAGATAATGTCTGTCTCTTAGACTCATTTACATTCTAAAGAGAACCACTCACCAGGCAATCTATGTTCCCCAACCATTCATTCTCCCTAGTAATCCTTTACTGCTCCTCAATAGAATTTCTCATGTTTTGCAAGGATCCAAGCCCCAATTCTTTCTGTAACTTTAAGATGATATATAAGGGCCTGATTGGTGGCTCACCCCTGTAATCTCAGCACTTTGGGAGGTCAAGGTGAGATTGCTTAAGGCCAGTTCAAGACCAGCAATGTACATAGTCTGACCCTGTCTCTACAAAAAAGATAAAAGAAATAGCCAAGCATGGTGGCATGTGCCTATAGTCCCAGGTACTTGGAAGGCTGAGCAGAAGGATTGCCCGAGCTACAAGTTGGAGGCTATAATGAGCTATGATCACGTCACTGCATTACAGTCTGAGTGACAGAGCAAAACCCCATCTCTAAAAATAAATAAATGAATACATTTTAAAAGATGTCATATAAGCTTCTATACTCCACTGGGGGATTGGATCTTCATTCTGAAGGCTCCCTTGTATACACGCTAAATAAACATCTATACCTATTCTCCCATTAATCAATATGCCTTATGCCAGTGATTTTAGGGAAACTTCAGGGGCCAAGGGCCTTGCCCCTACGAATATCAGCCAAATGTAGTGGAACTGAAACCTAAACAGGCATAGATTCCAAGATAGACCTAAAATTCTCCACATATTAAGGAATATTGTTAAGTATCAATGATATACCATATACTGAGAAATATTCTAAGTATTAACTAATTTAATCCTGACGACCCTGTGAGATAGGTAATATTATTTTCCCTATTTACAAGCAATAAAACAGAGGCATAGAGAAGGTAAGTAACTTGCCCAAGATCACAAAACTACTGGTTATTAAAACTGAAGTTTGAACTCTGGAACTTGAGGAGAGCACAGAGCTCTCCAAAAGAAGTGGCACAAAATCCCTCATTTAACAAAGAAAGTTCTGATATAAGGCTGGGCTGGACTGAGAGAGCCTCCTTGAAGCCACTCCAATGCAGAGTGGCCAGGGAGGCAACCCTGAACAAAACAAGTCCCAGAAAAAAGAGGTGGTCAGCATGGCAGCAAGGGGCTGGGGGTCGGGGAAGGCAACCAATTTGTAGCTGTTAATCTTTGTCAGGAGAAGAAGAGCAAGTGCCAAGTCATCATTCAAGAAGCCTGTGGCACATGGGGCTTTACTGCAAGACTATCAGGCCAGTCTTTGTCAGACTGTACTGCAAAATCCATGTAAACCGGCTCTGAGACTCCTGATTTAAATCCAAGCACGCTGAAACCTCGTGTTCTCTTAACCACACAATTTTTTTTTAATCAAATAAATGATCTATAACAAATGTCTTACAGAATATTTTGAAGATAGTTTTTATAACATTAGGCTGAGGATGGATTACTGACAATTCATAGAGTTGGTTTGGCCTTAGAAAATAAGGTGGTGGGGAGAGAAAACAGTAGAGGGATCCCTCCTTCACTCCTTTAGCCAAAATAAATTCCAAAGATGTGAAATGTTTAAATATAACGAAATGAAAATTTTAAAACCCTAGAAGAAATCATGAGAGATTTTAAATGATAAATTTAGGATGTTTGATCAAAAAAGCTTAGAGACCTCTACAATGTCAGTTAAAAAGAAAAGCATATGTCCCCTTCCCCAGTGCATCTGCTTCTTTAGTGTATATATTATACATATATGTATATATATGAAACATGGATTTATTTATACAATTATAGTCACTCACCACACTAACATTTATATATCTATATACAGCTATATAGATATAAAGATATAGATAGATATAAATGTAATCCTCACAACTCTAAGAGGCACATGTTTAGCAATAAGCTGCTCTGTCTTTAAAGAGTTAATGTGTAATAATAATGCTAAACTATAAATAATGCTTCGTTTCATCCTATATCATGTATATATAGTCATGCATCACTCAATGAGGAGGATATGTTCTGAGAAATGCATTATTAGGCAATTTTGTCATTGCGCAAACATCAGAGAGTGCACTTACACAAACCTGGATGGGATAGCCTACTAGACACCTAGGCTATATGGTATAGCCTGTTGCTTCTAAGCTATGAACCTATACAATACATTACTGAATACTGTAGGAAATTGCAACAAAATGGTAAACATTTGTGTATCTAAACCTAGAAAAGATACAGTAAAATATGGTATTATAATATTATGGGATCATCATTAATATATGCAAAATTATTGTTGCCTAAAATGTTGTTATGTTGTACATAACTGTATATATGTATATATACAGTCCTCCCTCAGTATCCATGGGAGATTGGTTCCAGGACTTCCTTTAAATACCAAAATTCATGGATGCTCAAGTCCCTGATATAAAATGCCTTAGTATTTATGTATAGCCTATGCATATCTTCCCATATACTTTAAATCATCTCTAGATTACTTATAATACCTAAATAATGCAAGTGCTATATAAATAGTTGTTTTATTATATTGTCTATAAAATAATGACAAGAAAAAATGTCTTTACGGACCCAATTAAAAAAAAATTCTATCTGCGGTTGTTTGAATTCATGGGTGCACTACCCACAGATACGGAGGGCTGACCTTACATACAAAATGAACATAAAATATGTAATCTTAGGGTGAGGTGAACCAGCATTTACAATTTTAGACACAAATCCATGTTTCAAATAGTCTTCTTGATAATCCTGAATATTTTAGGCCAACTTCTTATCAGATCTGATGAGACTGTATGTATTTTTCACCCTGCAATAGAGTTGAACAGAAACGAAGAGCACATCAAAGGATCAAGAACAGGACATGGCTGTAAGATTCTCTGGCCGGCATGCTGTTATTCATGTAGTGGACACCATTACTGTGTTACACTGATGCTGACACGGCCTCAGTGACTGTGAGGACTCCCTAACATTCCCTGTGTCACTGAGTTACTCTTTCCAGTCTCAAAGTGCAGAGCCCCATGATGGAATCTGAATCACTGATCTATGCCTGGCTACCATAAGGCAGAGAGAAGGAGGACAATTTCAACTTTCTCAATGCAAGACAAGGCTCCGTATGAAATGAGAGAATCCCAACAATAGGAAGGAATTGGGTGCTGTACAGCTGTGACAATGAACATTGTCCACTAGTGCATGTCTCAGCAATTCATAGTGGCTGAGAGCATGGGCACAGAGTCAACAGACTGAGATCAAAACTATCCTTTGCTAGTCCCATGACATAACTGCTCTTAATAGGGTTCCATCAGAGAATTAAGCACTAACACTCCAAAACAATTGTTCTATACAATGCATTAATTTATTTCCTACATTACTAGAATGGTGTTAGTTACATGTTCTTGGAAGAACTGAGAAAATAGTCACTCTAGTCGTTTTCTATAGGGCTTAATTATCTCACTGAACTCCTTACGAGAGAAGCTGCAAGCTTAGATAAATTATTTACTTTTTCTATGCCTGTTTTCTCTTTTAATTTCTAAAGTATAGACAAAATTACACCTTGTTCTTAATTTTAAAGAGAATGTAATGAGCTAAAACATGTAAAGAACTTAGAACAATGCAAGGCACAATAATAAATGTCATTTCTATCAATATCATATCCATATTTATATTTTTCACTTCTACCTGTAGCATGGGTGCTCAGTAAATAGTTGAGGAATGAATGGATACATGCCTGGGTGAAGATTCACCATAGTGGTGTGCAGAGTAAATTAGGTGAGACAGGAGGCAGAAAGGCTGTTTGGAACCTGCTTGAATAATAACACAAAAAGGTAAGTAAAGAGGTTTTGAAACAGGGAGACAACACTGGAAACTGAGAGAACAGAGAGATTATTCCACAAGTCTTGGAATCTGACAGGGTGTGGGGAGTGGAAATAACACAAACTTATGAGCTTGGGTAACTGAGTAAATGGATGGTGGTGTCATTCACAGAAAGAAAAAAGAAAACTTCCAGAGAGAGATGATGAGCTGAGTTTGGAACATTCAGGTAATTCACCTTATAAGCAATGTGAAAGAGGGGATATTTATTCAAAAGAATTTTGTTACCTTTTCCATTTTTTTTTTTTTAACTTTTTTCCTTTGTTTAAATCCAAAGGACCTTCCAACCAGGACTGTATTCAAACCATTCCAAGAAAAGTGCCATATTTGGTGGCTGGGTTGTATGGTTGCAAGTCATAGAAACAACTGTTATTAGCTTAGGAAGAAGAAATAGAAGAATGCAGGAATTTATTGTGGTAAATAGGGGAATATTGCAGAAATAATTGGAAAGAATACATTAAAACCTCAGAAAAAGTACAGTTGGGAAAGAAAGCCATCAGGTATCCAGAAAGGTCTCTGTCATAGGGTTTCTTTCTTATGTTGGCCTCCTTATTCTTTCTCTGCGGACCTGTTATTTCTGCTACACAGTCTGCATGCTGAGAGGTGGCCATGCCACTTGTAGCAGATATCAGTGTTCTGCCCAAATACCTTCCGATTCCAATTTGGTTTTTTGTGGATCCCCTAGCTTTGGTATGCTTTTGAGATAGAAGATCAGAGGACTTATTTCCTGGTCCCGACCAGATGAAACAAAGAAACTTGCTGGAACCAACAAATGGTGCTGAAAGCAACCTCTAATTGCCCTCATTGCTCATTAGCATAAGACACTCCCATCACCACCATGACAGTTTACAAATGCCATGGCAATGACCAAGATGTTACCACCCCTTTCAATGGCAACTACCTGGAAGTTAATGCTCCTTTTCTAGAGATTTCTGCATAGCCCACCCCTTAATTTGCATGTAATTAAAAGTAGATATAAATACAGCTAGCCAATAGCCCACAAGTGCCAACTCTGGGCACAATGCCTATGGATTAGTGCTGTTCCACAAAAAGCAGTACCAGTTCAATAAAAGGAGCTGTCTTTCACTGCTGGTTCATTATTGAATTATTTCCTGAGAAAAGCCAAGAAACCTCCAAAGCTAAGCCCCAATTTGGGGGCTAGCCCACCTGCATCCCTTTCCCTCCGCTCCCCAGTGTACATTTTGTACACTGGCTCAAAGGGTGAATTTAATTTCCAGTCTCAGTGGTAGCTAATTTGAACCTGATTTGAAATTGATTGTTTTCAAGCAGATACTAGTATGTATGCATTTATTAATAGGCACTGAGTCTCATTTTTCTTCTACTTTCTCTACTAATCTGTTTATGAAATGTGATTTTCAGCAACCATGAACATATATGCAATGTATTAGTCTGTTTTCACACTGCTATAAAGAACTACATGACACTGGGTAATTTCTAAAGGAAAGAGGTTTAATTGGCTCACAGTTCTGCATGGCTGGAGAGGCCTCAAGAAACACAATCGTGACAGAAGGCGAATGGGAAGCAAGACACATCTTACACGGCAGCAGGACAGAGAGAGCAATGGGGGAAACTGCCGAATACTTTTAAACCATCAGATCTCGTAGGAACTCCCTTACTATCACGAGAACGGCATGGGGGAAACTGCCCCCATGATCCAATTACCTCTCACCAGGTCCCTCTCTTGACACATGGGGATTACAATTAGAGGTGAGATTTGGGTGGGGACACAAAGCAAAACCATATCATGCAATGAGATGAAATGGAATTTATTTCAATATCCTATCCATTAATTTTTTTGTTTTTTTTTTTGTTTTTTGATGGGTAGAGTTTTGCTCTGTCGACCGCAGGCTGGGAGTGCATATTGGCACAAGTTCTCCGGCTCACTGCACCCTCTGCCCGTCCAGGTCAGCGATTCTCGCGTGCCTTCAGACTCACTCCCGAGTCAGCTGGGAGCTAGCACCACACCGGCTAATTTTGTGTTGGTCTTGTTTCAGTGTTAGAGAATGGCGGTTTCATCCATGTTGGCCAGTGCTCGGCGTCTCGAACGACTCTGACCTTCAGGGCTGATCCACGTGGCCTCACCCCTCTCAAAGTGCTGTTGATTACGAGGGTGAGCCGCAGGGCGCAGCGGGGGCGGGTGGCGGACCTCTAACCGGTTTTCTTGTTTAAATACATTTATTTTCTGTTTTAGGGCATAGGAATTGTAGTTCACACCTACAATTCTGTTTAGAGGACTGCGAAGAAGGTCTTGGAGTCCCATTTGCTGGGATGTAGCAGAGATGAAAGTGCCTGGGAATTTACATTCTCCCACCCTCAATGCAGTCCTTAGTCGATGATAATGGCTGAAAGCATAGGCATGCCCTGTTTCCTTGTCTCTAATCAGAAAACTCCAAAGTGTAACTCTCACTCCAGGGTTCCGTTGCAGGATAAAATTGAGTAATCCTACCTTCTATGGAACTTTTGCTTCCTCCTTTATCCTGCCTTGTTCCCATTAGTGCCTTACTGATTTTTCCTGTGAGCACTTAATGATTTGATTGCAGTTGTAGCCTCATCTCAGGGTCAGCGTCATGGGAACCCAACTGTTATGGCTTGAATTGTATCCCTCAATAAAGATATGTTGGAAATAAAGTCCTTGCAGATGTAATTAGTTAAGATGAGGCAATTAGGGTGGACTCTATTCTAATATGACTGCTATCTTTATAAAAAGGGGAAATTTGGATATGGAGGCAGACATGCACAGAGGGAAGATAGACAAGGTGAAGATGGCCCTGTAACTAGAGTACTGCATCTACGAGTTAAGGAATAACAAGGACTGCTGGCAAACACCAGAAGCTAGGAGAAGCAAGGAAGGATGAGAGAAAACTCAGAGCAGGGCCATGAATTTAGACTTCTGGCTTCCAGAACTGTGAGAGAATAAATTTCTATTGTTTGAAGCCACCAAGCTTTTGGTACTTTTCATACAGCAGCCCTAGGAACCTAATGCATTAATTAACAACAGCCATGTGCCCAAGATTTTACACCTTTTCTCTTTCAGAGCTCAGTACAGACTGACAGAAGATTCTCTTAGCTCCTATTCCAGATTCTCAGAGTGTAGATTCTGACTGGATTACCCTGGTCCTTGAAGTATACCTAGGAGATGGAGTAACATTGTACAAGCATCCATATTGTCATTAAGAGGAAAGAGTTTCCATTAAAAAAGAGAGGTAATTTTTTGTTCCATGGGCTGCAGAGAGATCTTTAAAATGGCCAATATGAAACGATTTCTCAGAGTGGAATTTTCTGAGAAAAAATGTACAGTGCTAATGCCAAACTAGCATGTATCCAACAAGAAATGATGAAGAAGTTTGATTACTTTTTCAAATTCGGATGATGTTATAAATTTATAGGGTTTCCAAAACATGCAATTTGAAAAAGCTTCAAAGTTGATTAGTGTTGCCATTTTGACTTCCTGATTTGGCTTCTGAATGGCAACAATGCATGCTACAGAATAATGTTAATTCAGAATCAACGACAAATCTTGCTGTGCAGCGAAACATGAAGTCAATTTATGTCAAATGTTGTTGCACAGGGATTGAAACTTAATAAACAGAAATCTGACCAGTATATCTATGAATTTACTTAACAGAACAGTATTTTAGCTTTTAAGCCAATTCTAAAAGGGAGAAGAAAAGAGATAGAGTTTCCTTTTCTTTTTTCTTATGATTCAAGCTAGAAGCAGAACATTTTGTACACTGACTCAAAGGGTGAATTTCATTTCCACTCAGCAGCAGCCAATTTGAACCTGATTCGAAGTTGATTGTTTTCAAGCAGTTCCTAGTAGATATGCATTTATTAATAGACGAGCACTGAGTCTTATTTTTCTTCTACTTCCTCTACTAATCCAGTTATGAAATGTGATTTTCAGCAACCCTGAACATACATGCAATAAGATGAAATGTAATTTGCTTATTTCAATATCCACCCAACTTTTCTTTTTAAATAACATTTATTTTCTCTTTTAGGACAAGAATTTCGAAGAAGGGAGCCTGCATACCTGAAGTTTCTTTGTAAGTAGAAGTAGTGGCTTTCCACTATCTATAAATTTGTATATATTAGCTAAATTTTTGACAATCATTGCCAGTTACCCAGAAATAGACGACTAGATGAGGATTCAGGTGCAAGTGGTTTATGAAGGAAATGCTGCAAGGAGAATCTTGTAAAAGAGTGAGAAAAACAGGAGAGGAAAGAGGAAGAAGCAAGCAAGTGTGTGGTTTTAGGCCAGGTCCTTCCCTCAGCCTAATCCTGCGTAAATCACAGTTCAGAGTTAGTGCTGTTTCAAGGCAAGTAGCTGGGCTTCATAACTCCTGCACCAGCCAGTCCTGGAATAAGGGTCACTGGCTTTAGGGTGGGGATAAAAAGGGGGTTTGTCAACTCCCAGGCACTTCAAACTTTTTGCTGTTGAGGCAAAGCAAACCCAGTAGCCCAAGAGTGGGCCTTCAGAGAGAAACACAGATGTGCGATTTGAAGGAAAAACACACAGTAACTGGAAAAACAATGCTCTGAAATGCTAAAAGAGACTCAGCAGTATACTTAGTGACATCCCTATGCCAGATACCTTCCAATTGATTTCATTAGGATAGAAAGTACAGCTTTTTGGTTTACCTTCTCCCCAAGCTTAGACAGCCTGCTTTAGCCTCCTGTACCATAGCCCCCACACAGCCCAAACTCCTGGGTTACCACATCTCAGCCTGGACTTCAATGTCCTTGGTCCTCAGTAATCTGTCAGGGTGGATCCAACGTAGACTAATTCTTTTTTCCTTTTTAACTTGAAATCTGATTGACTTGTGACCCTGACTTAATTGAAGGCAAAACTTTTATCTTTGGTAATACTGCAAAATTGAACTTGCCAAAATTATTATTTTAGACAATATGTTTTAAACATCAGGAAAAATTTAAAGTCTATTTATTAAGCCTTTCACTATGCATTCAGAAATCTCCATTAATAGTACCATGTTTTCTCAAGTCTCCCTGTAACAACCCTCATATATGTATTCATTTCTGACGAAATCTGAAAAAAATAAAGAAGTCTGCTTCTATAGCAACCTTCCCCATAGGCTGCTACAATCAAAACCAATAATCTAGATGGGCTACAAACACTGCACCTCACCATCACAGTGCCCAAGTAGAATTGTTATAACTTGGCAAGATGAACCCAAGCTTTGTCCTCGGCTCTTCCTTTCTTTCTAGGATTTATACACTCTTGGGAATGTCTGGAATCCTGAGGAGGCAGTCAGAGAAATATCTCCTCATATGAGAGTTTGATTTGCCTCTTGGGAAGAACTTTCCATGAGGAAAAAAGAGTCATAAGGACAGAATATGGCTAAGGGCAGTGGACAGGATCTGAGGGAAGAGGACAATCTTACCACAATCCAAGAATAAAATCATACTGTTGGTATGTTTTGTGACTGTCTTCTTTAGTTTGACATTGTTTGTGACAGTTGCATATAGCCATTCTCCCCTCGTTTTCCTTTCTATACTTTGTGGATGCAACACAATTTGTTTTTCTAGTGTACTATTGAGTACATGTAGATTGTTTCCAAAAACAAAGTCAGTTATTTCAGTACTGACTGAGTCCTCCAGTCCTGCTCCCAGGAACTCATGCATAAGCCTCATTATGAGGAGGCACTATTAACAGGAGAAAGAAGGAGTTAACATGTAAGGACATTGGTGTGATAAGACGTCAAACATGTTAGTTCCAGCATTTTTGTTGGTGATGCCAGATAGCATGGCATTGCTGGCTTATTTCTTCTAGCAATCCTAGGTGCTCTTTCTATCACAATTTATAATCCGTTTCTCTAAAGCCACCCCCTTTAACCTAGGAGACAAAATATGTTGTGTTCAGAAAATACCCACTAAATCACAATCCAAGATCAAGGGCCCTGAGGCAGCATGACCTCACAAGGACGCTATTAGAGGAAGCCTCAGTGATTATGAAGATGAGGGCTGGGCACAGCCACCTCTGCTCAGACTCTGTGGACACGTCAGTGGCAGCAGGGGCAGCAGGTCTGTGTGAGTATGCACTGCTAGTTACCACCTTGGGCCTCATTTAACTGCTTGGAAAAAAAAAATAAAGGGAGATGGAATCTAGGGTAATAAGAAAAATACACAAACTTTATAAAATAAATATATATCAAACACTTGTTTGAAACTAGTAGGATGGCCAGGAGCAGTGGCTCACACCTGTAATCCCAGCACTTTGGGAGGCAGAGGCAGGCAGATCACAAGGTCAGGAGATCAAGACCATCCTGGCTAACACGGTGAAACCCCATCTCTACTAAAAATACAAACAATTAGCCGGACGTGGTGGTGGGTGCCTGTAGTCCCAGCTACTCAGGAGGCTGAGGCAGGAGAATGGTGTGAACCCGGGAGACGGAGCTTGCAGTGAGCCGAGATCGCGCCACTGCACTGCAGCCTGGGCAACAGAGCCAGACTCCGTCTCAAAAAAAAAAAAAAACACTAGTACGACACCTGAGTTCTGTTATTTTTACCACCTGTGTTAATAATAATCAAACAATGTCTGCACCTAAGTACCCTACTATGGTCCCCCTTGCCATCAAATTCTTCTCTCGTTCTCCCAGTGATAACCATGGTCTAGCCATCCGTGATGATTATTTTCTTCATTTTCTTTACAGCTTTTCAACTTCAGTATGGATTCCTATATGACATAGTTTGGTTTGCCTTGTTTTTAAACTTTTACATGAATAAAATCATATTGTTAGTGTCTTTTGTGACTGTCTTCTTTACCTTAACAATGCTTGTGACAGTTGGATATAGCCGTCCTCCTCTGGTTTTCCTTTTTGTATTTTCTGGATGCAACACAATTTGTTTGTCTACCATACTGCTGAGTACATGTAGATTGTTTCCAGTTATTGGCTTTATGAGCAATACTGCTTAAACACTCTTGTATTCAGGTGCACACATGAAAGAATTTCTCTCAGGTATATCACCAGTAGTAGGATACAACTTCAATTTTACTAGAGAATGCTGAATTGTTTCAAAGGTGACTAGACCAATTTATCCTCCCTCCAGCAGTACCTGGGAATTCCTGTTGCCCCATGTCATCACCAGTCTGAATTGTCAGACTTTCAGTGTGTGTTAATCTGTTGAATATTGTGATGTTTAATTTTTTTTCCTTGATTACTAATTAGGTTATCAAATATATTTCTGAGTGCCTTGATTTTTATGCAATTGTAAACAGTATATAATTTTTTGAGACAGGGTCTCACTCACCACAGAGTCCAGTGGTACATTCTTGGCTCACTGCAGCCCCTACCTCCTGGGTTCAAGTGATCCCCCCACCTCAGCCTCCCAAGTAGCTGGGACTACAGGCACGCACCACCACGCCCAAGCTAATTTTTGTATTTTTAGTAGAGACAAGGTTTTGCCATGTTGTTCAGGCTAGTCTTGAACTCCTGATCTCACCTCAGTCTCCCAAAGTACTAGGATTACAGGTGTGAGCCACTGCACCTGACTTGTAAATAGTATCTTTATTGGAATTCTATTTTTCTATATCTCTAAGTGCTTTGATTTGTTTGCTATTATAAATGGTATCTTTATTTGAATTCCATTTTCTATTTTTTAAAATATCAACTTTTGAGATATAATTTATATAAATAAGATGCATCAGCTGGGAGTGGTGGCTCAAGGCTGTAATCCCAGCACTTTAGGAGGCTGAGGTGGGTGGATTACCTGAGGTCAGGAGTTCAACAGCAGCCTGGCCAACATGGTGAAACCCCATGTCTACTAAAAATATAAAAATTAGCCAGGCGTGGTGGCACGCGCCTGTAATCCCAGTTACTCAGGAGACTGAGGCAAGAAAATGGCTTGAACCCAGGAGGCGGAGGTTGCAGTGAGCCAAGATTGTACACACTGCACTCCAGCATGAGTGACAGAGTAAGACCTCATCTCAAAAAATAAAATAAATAAGATGAATCCATTTTAAATGTATTCATCAATGAGTTTTGACAAGTATATGTACCCATGTAACCACTATCCCATTTCTATATAAATGTTCTATAGAAATTCAGAACTTCCCTTATGCCCCTTTTCAAACATTCACCCTTAACTCGCATCACTGTGCAACCACTAATCTGTTATCTTTCACCAGCTTTAGATTAGTTTTGCCTGTTTAAGAATTTTATATAAATATAATCATACACTATACCCTTGGGATAGCCAGTATCCAAGATGATCCAAAAATTATCCCTGGCTTCTGGTATTCATATCTTTGTGTAGCCCCTTCCAACACTGTACCAGTGTTGGTCTGTGTGACCAGTCACATACAGTAGAAGTGATTGTATATCACTTCTGAGATTAGGTTATAAAAAACACAGTTGCTTCCATCTCAGTCACTTTCACTCTCACTCTCTTGCATCACTTGTTCTTGGTGAAGCTATGCCCTGAGCAGCCCCATGGGGAGGCCCATGTGGCAAGGAACTGAAGCCTACTGCCAACAGCTATATATGTAATTAAACATGGAAGCAGATCCTCTACCCCCATCATGTCTCAGATGACTGCAGCTCTAGATGAACCTTCATTGCAACTTTATGAGAGACACTGAGCTACAACCATCCAGCTATTCCGCTCCTAGACTCCTGACCCAGAGAAACTGAGATAATAAATGTTGCTTTAAGTCACTGAATGTCTGGGTAATATTAGGCAGTAATAAATAACTAATAAGGCACTGTTTTGGGTTTAGCCTCTTTCACTCAGGATAACAATTTTGAGAGTCAGCAATGTTGTTTCATGTTTCAGGAGTTTATTCTTTATATTCTCGAGTGATATTCCATTATATCACTGTAATAATGTTTATTATCTAAATATTGGTCATGATGTAGTTTCAGGACATGTTATTCCAAAATTTGACACCTTGTCTTATTGAATATTTTAAGCTGAAAATATGTGAGAAATGGTATATGTGGTACAGACTTTCTGACTGTTTCCTGAAGCAGGTCATAAAACCCTCCTGTGAGAGGAACCCTCTGTGGAAGAACAGAATATGTCACCCCAAAATATGAAGAATTGTTGAGCTGAAGATGATTAAGAAGAAGCAGATGCAGGAAAGCTCTCTGCCCTCCCTCTATTTGCTTAAAAGTAGGATAAAGACTTACAAAGACTAAAGGTATCCTTGCCTTCTGCCAGGAAGAAAATGCTTAACCACCAGAGACAGCTTTAGACCCTCATTGGCCTGTAGATGGTACTAGAGAAATCTACATTAACAAGCTTTATTAACTCGCCTTTATCTGCTGTTTATTTGCCTTCCCCAAGTTACTGTCAAAGTCCTTTTCCTTTGTCTTGTCACTTCTCTAAAAATTGACTGTTCTTTATTGAAAATGCTATATACACTGTCATTCAAAGCCACCTCTCTGAGAACTATTCATTCCCCATTGTCTCCCCATGTATATATGAAATATACATGTGAATATACTTCCATTTGTTTTTCTCCTGTTAATCTGTCTATAGATTAATCTGGTTATAGGGGTCCATTCCAACTAAGAAACTGTGGGGGACCAGGCACGGTGGCTCACACCTGTAATCCCAGCACTTTGGGAGGCCAAGGCCAACAGATCATGAGGTCAGGAGATTGAGACCATCCTGGCCAACATGGTGAAACCCCATCTCTACTAAAAAATACAAAAAATTAGCTAGGTGTGGTGGTGTGCACCTGTAGTCCCAGCTACTCGGGAGGCTGAAGCAGGGGTATCACTTGAACCTGGGAGGTGGACGCTTCAGTAAGCCAAGATTGCACCACTGTAATCCAGCCTGTTGACAGAGCAAGACTCTGTCTCAAAAACAAAACAAAACAAAAAAAACTATGGGGTTCTTTTCCCCCTTCGCCTCCCTATATTCTAAGGAAAGAAGCATTCTTATTTGTGAAGACAAAAGGACATGAGGGAAATATGAACAAAAGTTTTGCTGTGTCCTCCACTTTACTACCCTTAGCTCACACCCCCTTTGTCTTATCATATTTCTTCATGACTCCACACTTCATCAAACATAGTGTTAAAAACACTCAGGTTTAATCACTTCTTTGGGTCTTCATTTCCTTATTAAAGTTCTCATGTCATGTAAAGCTTTTATTTTTGAAATGTTTATGCTTCTCTTTTGTCTTTTGTATGCTCGTCTCTGTCTTCTGTTACAGAGGCCGCAGTCAAGAACTCAGAACGGTAAAAGGAAAAGATAGTTTTCCTTCCCTATACAGGTAAATAGAAATGCAATTTTTTGTATACATTTGTATTCTACAAACTTTCTAAACTCTTGATTAATTCTAATAATTTGGCTATAGATTCTTCTTTATTTTCTTTCTTGTTTTTTCCTTCAACATTTAAGTTCTGGGGTACATGTGAAGGATATGTGGGTTTGTTACGTAGGTAAATGTATTCCATGGTGGTTTGCTGCACAGATCATCCCATCACCTAGGTATTAAGCCTAGCATGCATAAACTATTCTTCCTAATGCTCTCCCTCCCCACAACTCCCACCTTCGACAGACCCCAGTGGTGGTGTTCCCCACCATATGTCTATGTGTTCTCATCATTCAGCTCCCAATTATAAGTGAGAAAATGTGGTGTTTGGTTTTCTGTTCCTGCATTAGTTTGCTGAGGATAATGGCTTCCAATTCCATACATGTCCCTGCAAAGGACATGCTCTCATTTCTTTTTATGGGTGCATAGTATTCCATCGTGTAAACATTTTCTTTATCTATCAATTATGGGCATCAATTATGGGCATTTAGGTTGATTCCATGTCTTTGTTATTGTGAATAGTGCTGCAATGAACATACACATGCATATATCTTTATAATAGAATGATTTATATTCCGTTGGGTATATACCCAGTAATGGGATTGCTGGGTCGAATGGTATTTCTGTCTCTAAGTCCTTGAGGAATTGCCACCCTGTTTTTGCACAATAGTTTTGCACAATAGTTGAACTAACTGGCCGGGCATGGTGGCTCACGCCTGTAATCCCAACACTTTGGGAGGCCAAGGTGGGCAGATCACTAGGTCAGAAGATCAAGACCATCTTGGCTAACACAGTGAAACCCTGTCTCTACTGAAAATACAAAAAATTAGCTGGGCGTGGTGTCGGGTGCCTGTAGTCCCAGCTACTTGGGAGGCTGAGGCAGGAGAATGGCATGAACCCAGGAGGCAGACCTTGCAGTGAGCCAAGATCGCCACTGCACTCCAGCCTGGGTGACAGAGTGAGACTCCATCTCAA
>NW_016813128.1:71401-77813 GCF_001698545.2 Rhinopithecus bieti
TAAAAGTATTCCTTTTCTCCACAGCATCTCCAGCATCTGCTGTTTTTGACTTTTTAATAATCACCATTCTGACTAGTGTGAGATGATATCTCATTGTGGTTTTGGTTTACATTTCTCTAATGATTAGTGATGTTGAGCTTTTTTTAATGTTTGTTGGCCACATGTATGTCTTCTTTTGAGAAGTGTCTGTTCCTGTCCTTTGTCCACTTTTTAATGAGGTTGTTTGTTTTTTTCTTGTAAATTTAAGCTCCTTGTAGACTCTGGATATAGACCTTTGTCAGATGGATAGATTGTAAAAATTTTCTCCCATTTTGTAGGTTGTCTCTTCACTCTGATGATAATTTCTTTTGTTGTGCAGAAGCTCTTTAGTTTAATTAGATTCCATTTGTCAATTTTTGCTTTTGTTGCAATTGCTTTTGGCATGTTGGTTATGAAATCTTTGCCCATTCCTCTGTCCTGAATGATATTAGCTAGATTTTCTTCTAGGGTTTATATAGTTTGGGGTTTTACATTTAAGTCTTTAATCCATCTTGAGTTAATTTTTATACATGGTGTAAGGAAGGGGTCCAGTTTCAATTTTCTGCATATGGCTGGCCAGCTCTCTCAGCACCATTTATTAAATAGGGAATACTTTCCGCATTGCTTGTTTTTATCAGGGGCAAAGATCAGATGGTTGTAGGTTTGCAGTTTTATTTCTGAGTTCTCCATTCTGTTCCATTGGTCTATGTGTCTGTTTTTGTACCAGTACTATGCTATTTTGGTTATAGTAACCTTGTAGTATAGTTTGAAGTCAGGTAGCATGATGTTGTCAGCTTTATTCTTATTGCTTAGGATTATCTTGGGTATTCAGGCTCATTTTTTTATCTATATGAATTTTTAAATAGTTTTTTCCTAATTCTGTGAAGAATGTCAATGGTAGTTTAGTGGGAATAACACTGAATCTATAAATTACTTTGGGCAGTATGGCCATTTTCACAATACTGATTTTTCCTATCCATGACCATGGATTGTTTCTCCATTTGATTGTATCCTCTCTGATTTCTGTGATCAGTGGTTTGTAGTTCTCCTTGAAGAGGTTCTTCAATTTCCTTGTTAGCTGTATTCCTAGGTATTTTATTCTTTTTGTAGTCATTGTGGATGATAATTCATTCATGATTTGCCTCTCTGCTTGCCTATTGTTTGTGTATAGGAATATTAGTGATTTTTGAACATTGATTTTGTATCTTGAGACTTTGCTGAAGTTACTTATGAGCTTAAGAAGCTTTTGGGCTGAGATGATGGGGTTTTCTACGTATAGAATCATGTCATCTGCAAACAAAGATTTGACTTCCACTCTTCCTATTTGAATACCTTTTATTTCCTTCTTTTGCCTGATTGCCGTGACCAGAACTTCCAATACTATGTTGAATAGGAGTGGTGAGAGTGGGTATATTTGTCTTGTGCTGGTTTTCAAGGGGAATGTTACCAGTTTTTTCCCATTCAATATGATATTGGCTATGGATTGGTCATATATAGGTCTTATTACTTTGAGGTCTGTTCCTTCAATACCTAGTTTATTGAGAGTTTTTAACATGAAGATAGGTTGAATTTTATTGAAGGCCTTTTCTGCATCTATTGAGATAATGTGGTTATTGCTTTAGTTCTGTTTACTGTGATGAATCACATTTATTCCTTTGCATATGTTGAACCAACTTGGCATCCTGGGGGTGAAGCCAACCTGATCATAGTGTATAAACTTTTTGATATGCTGCTGGATTACATTTGCCAGCATTTTATTATTTTTGCATGAATATTCATCAAGGATATTGGCCTAAAATCTTTCTTCGTTATATCTGTGACATGTTTTGATATCAGGATGATGCTGGCCTCATAGAATGAGTTATGGAGGAGTCCCTTCTTTTCATTTTTTTGAAATCATGTCAGTAAGTATGGTACCAGATCTTCTTTGTACCTCTGACAGAATTCAGCTGTGAATATGTCTGGTCCTGGGCTTTCTTTTTTTTTGGTTAGTAGGCTATTTATTACTGCCTTAATTTCAGAACTCGTTAGTGGTCTGTTCAGGGATTTAATTTCTTCCTGGTTCAGTCTGGGGAGGTTGTATGTGTCCAGGAATTTATCCATGTCTTCTAGATTTCCTAGTTTATTTGCATAGAGGTGTTTTTAGTATTCTCTGATGGTTGCTTGTATTTCTGTGGGGTCAGTGGTGATATCCCCTTTATCATTTCTGATTGCATTTATTTGTTTCTTCTCTCTTTTCTTCTTTATTAGTCTAGCTAATGGTCTATCTATTTTATTGATTTTTTAAAAAAACAGCTCCTGGATTTGTTGATTTTTTGAAGGGTTTTTATGTCTCTATCTACCTCAGTTCAGTTCTGATATTGTCTTCTGCTAGCTTTGGGGTTTGTTTGCTCTTGGTTCTCTAGTTGTTTTAGTTGAAATGTGAGATGTTAACTTGAGAGTTTTCTAGCTTTTTGATGTGGGCATTTTAGTACTACTAATTTTTCTCTTAACACTGCTTTAGCTGTGTGTCAGATGTTCTGGTACATCGTCTCTTTGTTCTCATTAGTTTCAAAGAACTTTTTGATTTCTGCCTTAATTTCATTATTTACTGAAAGGTAATTCAGGAGCAGGTTTTTCCATTTCCATGCAGTTTTGTGGTCTTGTGTGAATTTCTTAATCTTGAGTTCTACTTTGATTGTCTTGTCTGAGAGACTGTTTGTTATTATTTCAGTTCTTTTGCATTCATTGAGGAGTGTTTTACTTCCAATTATGGATCAATTTTAGAGCAAGTGCCATGTGGCTATGAGAATGTATATTCTGTTGTTTTTTGGTGGAGAGTTCTGTAGATATCTATCAGATCCACTTGATCCAGAGCTGAGTTTAGGTCCTGAATATCATTAATTTCCTCTCTCAATGATCTGCCTGATACTGTCAGTGAGGTGTTAAAGTCTTCCACTATTACTTTTTGAGTGTCAAAGTCTCTTTGCAGGTCTCTAGGAACTTGCTTTATGAATCTGAATTCTTCTGTATTGAGTGCATATTTAGGATAGCTAGCTCTTCTTGTTGAATTGAAACCTTTACCATTATGTAATGCCCTTCTTTTCTTTTTTAAGTTTGGTGGTCCAAATTCTCTTTTGTCAAAAACCAGGATTGCAATCCCTGCTTTTTTCTGTTTTCCATTTTCTTGGTAAATTTTCCTTCATCTCTTTATTTTGAGCCTATGTGTGTCTTTGCATGTGAGATGGAGCTCTTGAAGACAGCATACCAACGGGTCGTGCCTCTTTATCCAGGTTGCCATTCTGTGTCTTTTAATTGGGGCAATTAGCACATTTACATATAAGGTTAGTATTGTTATATGCAAATTTAATTGTCATCATGATGCTAGCTGGTTATTTTGCCAACTTGCTTATGTGGCTGCTTCATTGTGTCACTGGTCTGTGTACTTCAGTGTGTTTTTGTAGTGGCTGGTAATGGTTTTTCCTCTCCATATTTAGTGCTTCCTTCGGGAGCTTTTGCAAGTCAGGCCTGATGGTGATGAATTTCCTAAGCATTTGCTTGTCTGAAAAGGATCTTATTTCTTCTTTGTTTATGAAGTTTAGTTTTGCCAGAAAAGAAATTCTGGGTTGGAAATACTTTTCTTTAAGAATGTTGAATATTGGCCCCCCCTATCTTGTAGGGCTTCCACTGAGAGGTCTGCTGTTAGTTGATGGGTTTCCCTTTGTAGGTGATCTGGCCTTTCTCTCTGAATTGCCTTAACATTTTTTTTCTTCCATTTTGACCTTGGAGAATCTGCAGATTATGTGTCTTGGGGTTGATCTTTTCATGGAGTATCTTACTGAGGTTCTCTGTATTTCCTGAATTTGAATGTTGGCCTGTATTTCTAGGTTGGGGAAGTTTTCCTGGCTAATATCCTGAAGTGTTTTTCAAGTTGATTCCATTTTTCAAGTCTCTTTAGTGTACCCCACTCAGTCATAGGTTTGGTCTCTTTACATAATCCCATATTTCTCGGAGGTTTTGTTCATTCCTTTTCATTCTTTTTTTTTTAATTCTTGTCTGCTTGTCCCATTTCAGAAAGATAGTCTTCAAGCTCTGAGATTCTTTCTTCCACTTGGTCTATTCTGCTATTGAAACTTGTGATTGCATTGTGAAGTTCTCATGTTTTTCAGCTCTATCAGGTCAGTTATGTTTTTCTCTCAACTGGCTATTCTGACTATCAGCTCCTATATTGTTTTATCATGATTTTTAGCTTCTTTGCATTGGGTTTGTTATTACACACCTTCTGAAGCTTAATTCTGTCAATTCAGCCTTCTCAGCCTCAGCCCATCTCTGTGGCCTTGCTTCAGAGTTGTTGTGGTCATTTGGAGGAGAAGAAGCACTCTGGCTTGTTTTTTATTTTTCAGTGATTTTGCATTGATTCTTTCTCATCTTTGTGAACTTATTTACCTTCAATCTTTAAGGTTGTTGACCTTTGAATGAGGTTTCTGTGGGGTCTTTTTGGTTGATGTTGTTGTTCTCTGTTTGTTTGCTTTTTAGTAGTCAGGTCACTCTACAGCAGGGCTGTGTTGTTTGCTGAGAGTTCACTCCAGACCCTAGTTGCCTTGGTTTTTCCCATACCTGGAGGTTTCACCAGTGAAGGCTGTGAAACTGCAAATGTGGTAGCCAGCTCCTTCCTCTGGAAATTTTGTCCCAGGGGTGTACTGATCTGTCACTGCCCTGAACGCACCTGTAGGAGGTGGCTGAAGACCCCAATTGAGAGATCTCATCCAGTCAGGAAGAACAAGATCAGAAACCCGCTTGAAGAAGCAGTCTGGCTGCTTTTTGGTAGAGCAAATGTGCCATGTTTTGCGGGATGCTTCCTCATCCAGGCTATTTGCATTATCCAGTGCCCGCAAGCTGGAATGGCTGAGTCAGTCAAATTGCAAAGATGGTGGCTGCCCCTCATGCTGGGAGCTCTCTCCTAGACATAAGAGCTCTGTCCATAGAATCCTGGCTGGAGTGACTGAAGCCCCACAGGGAGGTCTTGCCCAGTAAGGAGGAATGGATTGAGGTCCCACTTAAAGATGCAGTCTGGCCACAATCTGACAAAACAGCTGTACTGCATTGTAAGGGACTCTTCCTCATCTGGACCATTTGTATTCTCCAAAGCTAGCAGGCTGGAACAGCTGAGACTACCAAACCATAGAATGGCAGCTGCCCCTCCCCCTGGGAACTTAGACCCATCTCAGGCAGATTCCAGTTTTTTCCTATTGGCTGGCTGAATTCCAAGCCAGTAGGTCTTAACTGGTGACATGTCATGGAAGTGGGGCCCAGAGAAAGATGCTGCTTGACTCCCTGGATTCAACCCCCTTTCTAGGGATATGTATGGACAGATTTCCCACCATGCCAGGGATCCCAAGGCCAGAGCATGTAAAACTCCTGTGTCTTTGTGTATGTCTAAGCAGCTGATCTGCTGAGACTCCACACAGCTCTGTGTATCTGACCCAAGGCCCTGGTGGTGTGAGCTCCTGAGGGGGTCTCCTGACCGGCAAGTGGCAAAGATCTGTGGGAAAAGTGTGATTTCTCAGGTGGGTTCACACCATCAGTCACTGCTTCCCTTGACTTGGGTGGGGGTTCCTTTGGCTCTATGCCACTCCCAGATGGGCCATCACCCTACTACCTGCTTTTCTTCATTCTCCATGGGTCGAGTTGTTTGCCTAGTCAGTCCCAAAGTGAGAACCTGGCTATTTCAGTTGAAGATGCTGCATTCACTCACCCCTTTTAATTTCTTTCTGTAAGTGCTACATAATGCAGCTGTTTCTAATCCTCTTCTTGATTTTCCTTTATTTTCCTATTTTATTTATTTTTTTATTTTAATTTAAGTTCTAGGGTATATGTGCACAATGTGCAGGTTTGTTACATATGTATACATGTGCCATGTTGGTGTGCTGCACCCATTAACTCATCATTAGGAGATATACCATTAGGTATATCTCCTAATGCTACCTGCTCCCGCCCCCGCAACCCAAAACAGGCCCCAGTGTGTGATGTTCCCCTTCCTGTGTCCAGGTGTTCTCATTGTTCAATTTCCACCTATGAGTGAGAAGATGCAGTGTTTGGTTTTTTGTCCTTGCGATAGTTTGCTGAGAATGATGGTTTCCAGCTTCATCCATGTCCCTACAAAGGGCATGAACTCATCCTTTTTAATGGCTGCATAGTATTCCGTGGTGTATATGTGCCACATTTTCTTAATCCAGTCTATCATTGATGGACATTTGGGTTGGTTCCAAGTCTTTGCTATTGTGAATAGTGCCGCAATAAACATACATGTGCATGTGTCTTTATAGCAGCATGATTTATAATCCCTTGAGTGAATACCAAGTAATGGGATGGCTGTATCAAATGGTATGTCTGGATCTAGATCCTTGAGGAATCG
>NW_016813128.1:79615-81426 GCF_001698545.2 Rhinopithecus bieti
CTTGAATTAATTTTTGTATAAGGTGTAAGGAAGGGATCCAGTTTCAGCTTTCTACATATGTCTAGCCAGTTTTCCCAGCACTATTTATTAAATAGGGAATCCTTACCCCATTTCTTGTTTTTGTCAGGTTTATCAAAGATCAGATGGTTGGAGGTGTATGGTATTATTTCTGAGGGCTCTGTTCTGTTCCATTGGTTTACATCTCTGTTTTGGTACCAGTACCATGCTGTTTTGATTACTATAGCCTTGTAGTATAGTTTGAAGTCAGGTAGTGTGATGCCTCCAGCTTTGTTCTTTTGGCTTAGCATTGCCTTGGCAATGTGGGCTCTTTTTTTGGTTCCATATGAACTTTAAAGTAGTTTTTTCCAATTCTGTGAAGAAAGTCATTGGTAGCTTAATGGGGATGGCATTGAATCTATAAATTACCTTGGGCAGTATGGCCATTTTCACGATATTGATTCTTCCTATTTCATGAGCATGGAATGTTCTTCTATTTGTTTGTGTCCTCTTTTATGTCATCTTTTATGTCATTTTATGCCGAGAGATCTGCTGTTAGTCTGATGGGCTTCCCTTTGTGGGTAACCCGACCTTTCTCTCTGGCTGCCCTCACCACTTTTTCCTTCATTTCAACTTTGGTGAATCTGACAATTATGTGTCTTGGAGTTGCTCTTCTCGAGGAGTATCTTTGTGATGTTCTCTGTATTTCCTGAATTTGAATGTTGGCCTGCCTTGCTAGGTTGGGGAAGTTCTCTTGGATAATATCCTGCAGAGTGTTTTCCAACTTGGTTTCATACTCCCCATCACTTGCAGGTACACCAATCAGACGTAGATTTGGTCTTTTCACATAGTCCCATATTTCTTGGAGGCTTTATTTGTTTCTTTTTACTTTTTTTTCTCTAAACGTCTCTTCTAGCTTCATTTCATTCATTTGATCTTCAATCACTAATACCCTTTCAGTTGATCGAATTGGTTACTGAAGTTTGTGCATTCATCACGTAGTTCTAGTGCCATGGTTTTCAGCTCTATAAGGTCATTTAAGGACTTCTCTACACTGGTTATTCTAGCCATTCGTCTAATCTTTTTTCAAGGTTTTAGCTTCTTTGCAATGGGTTTGAACTTCCTCTTTTAGCTCGGAGAAGTTTGATCGTCTGAAGCCTTCTTCTCTCAACTCGTCAAAGTCATTCTCTGTCCTACTTTGTTCCTGCTGGTGAGGAGCTGTGTTCCTTTGGAGGGGAGAGGCACTCTGATTTTTAGGATTTTCAGCTTTTCTGCTCTGTTTTATCCCCATCTTTGTGGTTTTATCTACCTTTGGTCTTTGATGATGGTGACGTTCAAATGGAGTTTTGTTGTGGATGTCCTTTCGTTTTCCTTCTAACAGTCAGGATCCTCAGCTGCAGGTCTGTTGGAATTCGCTGGAGGTCCACTCCAGACCCTGTTTGCCTGGGTATCAGCAGCAGAGGCTTCAGAACAGCGAATATTACTGAACAGCAAATGTTGCTGCCTGATCGTTCCTCTAGAAGCTTCATCTCAGAAGGTTACATGGCCTTGTGAATTTACCATTGAGTCTACCCCTGCTGGGGGGTGCCTCCCAGTTAGGCTACTCAAGGGTCAGGGACCCACTTGAGGAAGCAGTCTGTCCGTTCTCAGATCTCAAACTCTGTGCTGGGAGAACCACCAGTCTCTTCAAAGCTGTCAGACAGGGACATTTAAGTCTGCAGAGGTTTTTGCTGCCTTTTATTCGGCTATGCCCTGCCCCCAGAGGTAGAGTCTACAGAGGCAAGTAGGCCTCCTTGAGCTGTGGTGGGCTCCAC
>NW_016813128.1:81635-88175 GCF_001698545.2 Rhinopithecus bieti
AGTCTGCAGAGGTTTTTGCTGCCTTTTATTCGGCTATGCCCTGCCCCCAGAGGTAGAGTCTACAGAGGCAAGTAGGCCTCCTTGAGCTGTGGTGGGCTCCACCCAGTTTGAGCTTCCCGGCTGCTTTGTTTACCTACTGAAGCCTCAGCAATGGCGGGTTCCCCTCCCCCAGCCTCACTGCCGCCTTGCAGTTCGATCTCAGGCTGCTGTGCTAGCAATGAGCGAGGCTGCGTGGGTGTGGGACCCTCCGAGCCAGGCGTGGGATATAATCTCCTGCTGTGCTGTTTGCTAAGACCATTGGAAAAGCGCAGTATTAGGGTGGGAGTGACCCGATTTTCCAGGTTTCATCTGTCACAGCTTCCCTTGGCTAGAAAAGGGAATTCCCTGACCCCTTGCCCTTCCCGGGTGAAGCAATGTTTTGCCCTGCTTTGGCTCACACTCGGTGGGCTGCACCCACTGTCCAACAAGCCCCAGTGAGATGAACCCAGTACCTCAGTTGGAAAAGCAGAAATCGCCCATCTTCTGCATCACTTACGCTGGTAGCTGTAGACTGGAGCTGTTCCTATTCGGCCATCTTGGAACCGCCCTTCTTCTTGATTTTCTAAATGCACATTGTGTCATCCATGAAAAATGATAGTATGATTCTTCCTTTCCTAGACTAATAGTTTTTATTTCTTTTTCTTGTTCTGTTTTACTGACCAAGGCATCTGATAAAATAAAGGATGGATGTAATGATAGGAGATATCCTTGTCTTACTTCTGCTTCCAGGGATAAAGTTGGAACCTGAATTTACCATTGAGTATGATTTAGGTTTGCTCTTATTCAGTAAAAATGTTTCAAAAATGCATTTGCTCTTGTTCAGTAAAGATGATTAAAAAAAGATAATGGATGTTAAATAGCATTGATTTTTCCAAATCTATCGAGATGAGTATATATACAATATATGTGTGTATATATACATATATATGTTTTCTAATATGTTAATGTGGTAGATTATATAAATTGGTTTTCTCGTGTTTTACTATGCTTTCATTCCTGGGATATAAACACTATAGCCTGATGTGGTGTATTTTCAAATATTGTTTGATTGAATGTAATATTTTGTCCAGGATATTTGTATCTATATTAATGAATAAGATTTACCTTTAATTATTATTTCTTGGATTTCCTTTGAATTATCTTAGACATCAAGGTTATACTAGCCTTATAAGGTAATTCAGAGTATATTCCCCCATTTTTTTTTATTGGCATTTTTTTTTAATATTTAAGTTGAGGGGTACATATGCAGATTTGTCACATAGATAAACTTATGTCGTGGGGGTTTGCTATACAGATTACTTCATCACCCAGGTATTAAGCCTAGTATTCATTAGTTATTTTTCCTGATTCTCTCCCTCCTCCCACCCTCCACCCTCCAATAGACCCCAGTGTGTGTTGTTCCCCTCTATGTGTCCATGTGTTCTCATCATTTACCTCTCACTTGTAAGTGAGAACATGTAGTGTTTGGTTTTCTGTTCCTGCATTAGTTTGCTAAGGATAATGGCCTCCAGCTCCATCCATGCCTCTGCAAAGGACATGATTCCATTCTTTTTTATGGCTTCATAGTATTCCATGGTGTATATGTACCACATTTTCTTTATCCAGTCTATCATTGATAGGTATTTAGGTTGATTCCATGTTTTTGCTATAGTGAATAGTACTGCAATAAAATTCTGTGTGCGTGTGTCTTTCTGGTAAGATAATTTATATTCCTTTGGGTATATACCCAGCAAATGATATTTCTGTCTTTAGGTCTTTGAGGAATCACCACACTGTCTTTCACAATGGTTGAGTTAATTTACACTGCTACCAACAGTGTATAAGTATTCTTTGTTTCTCCACAACCTTGCCAACATCTGTCATTTATTAACTTTTTATAATAGCCATTCTGACTGCTGTGACATGGTATCTTATTGTGTTTTTGATTTGCATTCTCTAATCAGTGATGTTGAGTATTTTCTCATATGATTGTTGGGGCATGTATGTCTTCTTTTGTCTATTCATGTCCTTTGCCCACTTATTAATGGAGCTGTTTGTTTTTCTTGTGAGTTTGTTTAAGTTCCTTATAGATGCTGGCTATTATACCTTTGTTGCATGCATAGTTTGCAAAAATTTTCTCCCATTCTCTAGGTGGTTTGATTACTCTGTTGATAGTTTCTTTTACTGTGCAGAAGCTTTTTAGTTTAGTTAGGTCTTGTTCATCAATTTTTGCTTTTGTTGCAAACGCTTTTGGTGTTTTCATCATGAAATCTTTGTCTGTACCTATGTCCTGAATTATATTGCCTAGATTTTCTTCTAGGGTTTCTATAGTTTTGGGTTTTACATTTAAGTCTTTAATCCATCTGGAGTTAATTTTTATATGTGGTATAAGTATGGGGTCCAGTTTTAATCCTTTGCATATGTCTAGCCAGTTATATTGTGATGAATTTGTAACAGATGAAAAAAATTTCTTTGTTGACTATTTGTTAAAACTTCCCATTGAAGACACCTGAAACTGAATTCTTCAAATTTCTTGTCACTGATATTACTTTAACGGTTTTAGGAGACTTTCAGCTTTCTAGCTTTTCTGAAATATGCTTTGGAAAGTGTATCACTAAGGCTGTAAACAAGTAGTTCAGTTCTCTTCCTTCCAGGTATCTGATAGAATTGAATTGTCCCATTGTCCTTGAAAGTAGCTGCAGTCCTCTACCTGCCTGGGCCAATGAAATGTGAATAGAAGCAGTAACTGTGGTTCAGTCAGTAGAGAAATTTTGTATCTGAAAATATAAAAATAAAAATTATTTTTTAAAAGATGGTTTATAAGCTTTTGTGCCTCCGTGGGGGGTTGGTTTTTCATTTCTGAAGGCCTTGTGTCATGTAAAACTCTTACTAAATAAATTTGTTATCCTATGGTGTTCTTGTGATACTGAGTGAACTCTAATGAGATCTGATGGTTTTCTAAGGAGCTTTCCCCCACTTTGCTTGACATATCGCTCTCCTGCCACCATGTGAAGAAGGACATGTTTCCTTCCCCTTCTACCATGATTATAAGTTTCCTGAGGTCTCTCCAGCCATGCAGAACCATGAGTCAATAGAACCTCTTTGCTTTATAAATTACCCAGTTTCAGGTATTTCTTCATAGCAGTGTGAGAAGGGACTAATATATTTCCCTTTGCTGTTCTCGTCATAGTGAGTGAGTTCTCATGAGATCTAGTTGTTTGAAAGTGTGTAGCAGTTCCCCCTTCACTCTCTCTCCTGCTCCACCATATGAAGACAGTACTTGCTTCTTATTTGCCTTCTGCCATGATTGTAAGCTTACTGAGGCCTTCCAGCCATGCTGCCTGTACAGCCTGCAGAACTATGAGTCAAATAAAACTCTTCTCTTTATAAATTACCCAGTCTCAAGTAGTTCTTTATAGCAATGTGAGAATGGATTAATACAGAAAATTGGTACCAGCAAGGTAGGGCATTGCTATAAAGATACCTGAAAATGTAGAAGCGACTTTGATACTGAGTAACCAGCAGAGGTTGGAACAGTTTGGAGGACTCAGAAGAAGACAAGAAGATGAAAGAGAGTTTGCTATTCCTAGAGACTTGTTAAATTGTTGTGATTGAAATGCTGATAGTGATATGGACAGTAAAGTCCAGGCTGAGGTCTCAGATTGACATGAGGAACTTATTGGGAACTGAAGTAAAGGTCACTCTTGCTATGCTTTTAGCAAATAAACTTCTGGCATTGTGCCCCTGTTCTAGGGATCTGTGGAGCTTTGAACTTGAGAGAGATGATTTAGGGTATCTGGTGGGAGAAATGTGTAAGCAGCAAATCATTCAAGATGTGACTTGACTCCCTCTAATAGCATACATTCATGTGCATTTGTGAAAAGATGGTCTGAAATTGGAACTTACATTAAAAAGCAAAGCAGAGCATGAAAATTTGGGAAATTTGCAGCCTGACCACGTGGTAGAAAAAAAAAAAAAAATTCTGGGGAGGCATTCAAGCCTGCTGCAACAATTTGCATAAGCAAAGAGGAACCAAATGTTAATAGCCAAGACAATGGGGAAAATGCCTCTGGCATTTCAGAGATTTTATGGCAGATCCTCTCATCACAGGCCTGGAGGCCTAGAAGAAAAAAATCATTTCCTAGAAGAAAAACAAATGGTTCCTCTCATCACAGACCTGGAGGCCTAGAAGAAAAAACTGCACAGGCCCCTCTGCTCTGTGCAGGCAGACATGGTACTCTGCATTGTGGCAGCTCCAGCTCCAGCCGTGGCTAAAAAGGGCCAAGGTACAGCTTGAGACATTGCTTCCAAGGGTGCAAGCCCCAAGACTTGGTGGCTTCCATGTAGCTTTGGGCCTGTGGGTACACAGAGGGAAAGAGTTGAGCCTTGGGAGCCTGTGCCTAGATTTCAGAGCATATATTGAAATGTCTGGATGTCCATGCAGAAGTCTGCTGTAGGGGCAGAGTCCTCATGGAGAACCTCTGCTAGGTCAGTGGGGAAGGGAAATGTGGGGTTGGAGTCCCCACACAGAGTCCCCCCTGGGGCACTGCTTAGTGGAGCTGTAAGAAGAAGGTCACTGTTCTCCTGATCCCAGAATGGTAAATTCACCTACAGCTTGCATCATGCACCTGGAAAAGATGAAGGCACTCAATGCCAGCCCATGGAAGCATCTGAGAGAGCTGTATCCTACAAAACCACAGAGGTATGAACTTCCAAAGTCTTAGGCACCCACCCCTTGCATCAGTGTGGCCTGGATTTGAGACATGGAGTCAAAGGAGATAATTTCAGAGCTTTAAGATTTAATGATTTCCCTGGTGGCTTTTGGACTTGCATGGGTCCTGTAGCCCCTTTGTTTTGGCCAATTTCTCCCTTTTGGAACAGGAGAATTTATGCAATATCTATACTCCCATTGTATCTTGGAAGTAACTAACTTGTTTTTTATTTTACAAGCTCATAGGTGGAAGGGACTTGCCTTGTCTCAGATGAGACTTTGGAGTTGAACTTTTCAGTTACTGCTGGAATGAGTTAAGACTTTGAAGGACTGTTGGGAAGGCATGATTGTGTTTTGAAATCTGAGAAGGACACGAGATTTGAGAGGGGCCAGGAAGGGAATAATATGGTTTGGCTCTGTGTCCCCACCCAAATTGCATGTTGAATTGTAATCCTCAGTGTTGCGAGAGGAACCTGGTGGGAGGTCATTGGATCATGGGGGCAGATTTTCTCTTTGCTGTTCTCATAATAGTGAATGAGTCCTCATCAGATCTGGTTGTTTGAAAGTGTGAAGCACTTCCCCCCTTTGCTCTGTCTCTCTCCCCTGATCTGCCATGTGAGGACAGTGCTTGCTCCCCCTTCACCTTCCACCACAGTTGTAAGTTTCCTGAGGGCTCCCAGCCATGCTACCTGTACAGCCTGCAGAACTTTGAGTCAAACTTAATTTCTATATAAGTTACCCAGCTTCAGGTAGTTCTTTATAGGAATGTGAGAACAGACCAATAGACAGTCATGAATTTAGCAATGAGTAAGGAAAAGTTATTACTTTTTGTCCCTTACAATAGTGATGTATTTGTACAACATTTGGCCCAGAAAAACACAATTATTTTGGTATTTTCATGCTGATGAAATTTATTGAATTGGACTATTTAACATTAGTACCATATGTGCTTTTCAATTTTAGATTCTGGAAACAGGCCATAAGTATTTGAGGGCAGAACTATTTTCTTGCTTGATTCCCCACACAAAGTATTATGGACATTACAGAGTATTATGGACAGTTCCCAATTTACGATGGGTTCAACTACAATTTTTTGACTTTACAATTTTACTATAATATGAAAGCCATACACATTCATTATACTCCTTGACTTAGGATGTGGTTTATCTGGACATAACCTGATCATGAGTCGAAGAGCATCTGTACTCAGTAGGTATTTATTGCATAAATTAATAAAATTGGTGAAGTGTTGCATTATGTTTTTTCTGCTACCTCTACTGGCTACCATTGAGGTTTTCCTTTTTCTTTTGTGGAGGTAAAATTGTTTTCAAATATCTGTCTAAAATTATGCTTTCTTCTAATATAATCTAAGAGTTTTCTCTGTGGTGGAAGAATAATGTAAGCAGTTAAAACTCTTCAAAAGAGCAAAGAGCAGAGGCATTGTTGGTGTTCCTTGAAATTCTGATTAGCTGGGAAACTCCTGCAAGATCGGGCTACTGAAAGAAGGGCTTCTTGTCCTACCTCTCTTTGAATAGAATAAGGTACATGAAAAGCATGTATGAAGGAGAGGAAGTATAATCTTAGAAAATATGCTGCTTCGATGTTCCTTCTGTGATGAGCGATACAGCCATATAGGATCTTCACTATCTACAGCATTTTTACAAAATGTATTCATTCAGCAACTCAACAGCAGGCATTTGGGCTTCCTTGGGAATATGTAAATAAATTAATTTTCTTTCCACAGGGCCCATGCATTCAGAGGAGGAATGATCCCTGTCCATGAAAAAAAAAAAAAAAAAAAAAAAAAAAAA
>NW_016813128.1:88962-101322 GCF_001698545.2 Rhinopithecus bieti
TACAGTTCCAACAGGAGTGGGGGCTGAGGAAGTTGGCATGGTGCAGTCGGCCGGGAGTGGCTTTTATGTCCTGGGCCTGGGAGTGAGAGGGCAGTGGGCGGGACATAGGCGGGTCTGGGGCCTGACGGTAGGCGTGGCTAGGCGGGTTCCGGTTTTTCTCTGTCGGAGGTCGGGTTGCGCCTGCGCAGTCAACCTGTGTCTTTCCTGGGCGCGGGAAAGTTGAGGGTGAAGAACCCGGAACTGCGCCATCTTGCCTCCGTTCATCCAAACAGAAACGTCAAGATGAAGAATTCCCTAGCAGTTGTGAATCTCATTTAGGTTTATCAGAAAATTGTGGGGCAGGGAGAGTCAAGATGGCTTACTAGATGCACCCACTGAGAGACAAGATCATCAGGTAGACCAACATACTCCAAATAGATTTTCAAAAATAAGGCATTGAGTGTGGACAGAGGGAAGATGCAGGCCCCAGGCTGAAAGCTAAGGAAGCTGGGAACTGCCAAGCACCAGGACATATTTCTGACACTAAGTGGCTCCTAGAGAAGGGATAAGTGAAACAGGCATAGAGTGGCCACTGTTGCCATGAATCTCCAAGATCCCAGGTCCAGGAGACCCCATGACCCCCTTGGACATCTGGTCTGACAGGTAGAACTGCCTTAAGAGTTGGCAGAGACAGAACTCCAGCCTGTGTGGAGTCCAGAGGGCTTGGTGCAGGAATGGCTGGCTGCAATGCAGCACAACCATGGGCACTCATCGCTCAAGGCTCACCATATTCTTCTAGGTGTCTCTAGTCTGTTATCAGCCGCATCTAAACAGAGGAGGGTTGTCTTGCCCATGGGATGGAGGCAGTCTGACCTGAGTAACCCACTGTCTGCTGGCCTCTCCCAGGGTCCTTGCCTTGCAGCACCTGCTTGCGGGGCAGCCTCAGTTTACCAGCAGCCACTGCCATAGCTCTTTTGCCAGCAAACCCCACCTAACCATCCATGTGCTTTTATGGATTGACTCCCACAAGCACTCACTCACCTGCACATTTCACCCTGCCAGCACACACTTATCCACAGCATCTCCCCGCTCCCTCACCAGCACCCCAGCCAGCACACACACACGGGGACCCATTATCATCTCTTCCAGTGCACATGCACACAGGGACCCCTCCCACATCCTGCCAGTGTGTGTGTGCACACACATACACACACACATACACAGGGACCTGCCACTGCCCTGGTGGCATGCATACACATGGGGACCTCTGATTGCCTCACTGGCATGCATGCATGCAGGGGTCTATTGCCACCCCTCCAGAGGACTCTTGCCAGCAGCCCCCATCAGAGCGTCACTGTCAACAGACTGGGAACACCTTGGCCCTTCCAATGTATCAGGTGCTCAACTCAGTGGGCAAGAGAATAAAGCTGCAGGCCTGTTCCCAGTCCCTCAGGGATAGAGCACATAGCCAAAGAGTGCTGAGCTGAGCCTTTGCTCTCTGGAAGCAGTTAGAAATGAAGCCAAACAACTAAACCTAACGTATACTATAGTCAAGCCCTCAGGAGCATTAAAAAATATGAAAGCAAAAATTTCCATCCATAAAACAGCAACTTCAAAGATTAAATGAACATTAGCCCACACAGATGAGGAAGAGCCAGTTCAAGAACTCTAGCAACTCAAAAAGCCAGAGTGTCTTCTCATGACAAAAAAAAATGACCACACTTGTTCCGTAGCAATGGTTCTTAGCCAGACTGAAATGGCTGAAATGGCAGACATCGAATTCAGAATCTGGATTGCAAGGAAGCTTATCAACCTACGGGAGAAAGTTGAAACCCAATCCAAGGAACACAGTAATATGGTCCAAGAGTTGAAAGACAACATAGCCAGTTTGATTTTTAAAAAGAATCAAACTGAACTTCTTGAGGTGAAAAACTCACTACAGACATCACAGTATGAAAATGGAAGCATGAATAACAGAAGAGACCAAGCTGAGGAAAGAATTTCAGAGTTTGAAGGCTGTCCCTTTGAATCAATGCAGGCAAACAAAAATAAAGAAAAAATAACTTTTAAAAATGAACAAAACCTCCAAGAAATATGGCATTCTATAAAAGATCAAACCTATGACTCATTGACATTCCTGAAAAAGATGGAGAGAGAGCAAGCAGCTTAGAAAACGTATTTGAGGATATTGTCCATGAAAAATTTTCCAACCTTGCTAGAGAGGTCAACATATAAATTCAGGAAATTCAGAGAACCCTTGTGAGATAATACACAAGATGACCATCCCCAAGACACATAGTCATCAGATTCTCCAAAGTCAATGTGAAAGAAAAAAATCCTAAAGACGACTAGAGAGAAGTAGCAGGTCACTTACAAAGGAAACCCCATCAGGCTAACAGTGGACCTTTCAGCAAAACACAAGAAGCCAGAGAGATTGGGGCCTACATTCAGCATAATTTAAAAAAAAATCTAACCAAGAATTTCATATCCAGCCAAACAAAGCTTCATAAGTGAAGGAGAAATAAAATCTCTTTTAGTCAAGCAAATACTAAGGGAATCCTTTACCACCAGGCCTGCCTTACAAGAAGACCTTAAGGGAGTGCTACACATAGAAACAAATGACAAACACCTGCCGCCACAAAGACACAATTATGTAGATAGCCCACTGACATTATGCAGCAACTGTACAATCAAGTCCACATAACAACCAGTTAACAACATGATGACAGGTTCAAATCCTCATATATTAATATCAACCCTGAATGTAGTTGGGATGAATACCCCACTTAAAAGACACAGAGTGGCAACTTGGATAAAGAAACAAGACACAACTGTATGCTGTATTCAAGAGACCCACATCACATGCAATGACATCCATAAGCTCAACAGATGTAGAAAGATCTGTCAAGCAAATGGAAAACAAAAAAGAGCAGGAGTTGATATGCTTATATAAAATAAAACAGACATTAAACCAAAAACAATAAAAAAGGACAAAGAAGGGCATTACATAATGATAAAAGGTTCAATTCAACAAGAAGTCTTAACTACCCTAAATATATATGCACCAACACTGGAACACCCATATTCATAAAATAAGTTCTTAGAGACCTAAGAAGACCTTCCTACTATTATTGTGTTGTTATTAGTGAACAACACAATAATAGTGGGAGACTTCAACACCCCATTGACAGTGTTGGATTGACAAGAAATAAAACAAACAAAAATATTCAGGACCTAAACTTGATGCCTGACCAAATGGACTTAACAGACATGTACAGAATACACTACTCAACAACAATAGAGTATACATTCTCATCTGCACACAGCACATACTTTAAGATTGACTGCACACTTGGCCATAAAGCAATTCTCAACTAATTTTTAAAAACTGTAATTGTGCCAACCACACTCTCAGACCACAGTGCAATAAAAATAGAAATCAATACCAGTAGATCTCTCAAAACCATATAAGTACATGTAAATTAACCAACCTGTTTCTGAATGACTTTTGGGTAAACAATGAAATTAAGGCAGAAATTAAAAAAAAAAATCTTTGAAACTAATAAAACAAAATACAACATACCAGAATCTCTGGAACACAGCTAAAGCAGAGCTAAGAGGAAAGTTTATAGCACTAACCACCTACATCAAGAAGTTAGAAACATATCAAATTAAAAACCTAATATCACACCTAGAGGAACTAGAAAAACAAGAGCTAGCCAAAGCTAGCAGAAGAAAAGAAAGAAGCAAAGTCAGAGATGAAGTGAATGAAATTGAGACATTAAAACCCATACAAATGGTCAATGAAACCAAAAGTTGGTTCTTAGGAACAATAAATAAAATTGATAGACTGCTATGTACATGAATAAGGGAAAAAAGAGAGATCCAAATAAACACAATCAGAAAAGACAAAGGGGACATTACCATCAACCTTACAGAAATACAAAAAGAAAAAAAAAGCTCTCAGAGGCTACTACAAACACCTCTATAAAACACAAACTAGAAAACCTACAAGAAATGAATAAATTCCTGGTAACATACAGCCTCCCAAGACTGAACCAGGAAAAAAAATTGAAACCCTGAAAAGATCAATAACCAGTTCCAAAATTGAATCAGTAATAAAAAAAAACCTACCAACTAGAAGAAGCCCCAGAACAGATGGATTCACAGTCAAATTCTACCAGAGGTACAAAGAAGGGCTGGTACAAATCCTACTGAAACTATTCCAAAAAATTGAGGAGGAGGGACTCCTCTTGAACTCATTCTATGAGTTCAGTAGAATCATCCTGATACCAAAACCTGGCAGAAACACAGTGAAAAAAGAAAACTTCAGATCACTATCCCTGATGAATATAAATGCAAAACTCGTGGACAAAATACTAGCAAATCTAATCCAGCAGCACATCCAAAAGCTATTCCACTATGATCAAGTAGGCTTTGTCTCTGAGATGAAAGGTTGTTTCAACATAGACAAGTTAATAAATGTGATTAATCACATATATGGAACTAAAAACAAAACCCACACGATCATCTCAATAGATACAGAAAATGTTTTCAATAAAATTCAACATCATTTCATGTTAAAAACCCTCAACAAACTAGGCATCGAAGGAACATACTTCAAAATAATAAGAGCCATCTATAATGAACCCACAGCCAACATCTTACTGAATAGGCAAAAGCTAGAAACATTTCCCCTTAGAACTGGAACAAGATAAAAATATCCAGTCTTAGCACTTCTATTCAAAATAGTACTGGAAGTCATAGCCAGAGCAATCAGGCAAGAGAAAGAAATAAAAGGCATCCAGATAGGAAGAGATGAAGTCAAACTATCTCTTTTTGCAGATGATATGATTCTATACAGAGAAGACTCCATAATCTCTGCCCAAAGGCTCCAAGAGCTGATAAAAAACTTCAGTAAAGTTTTGGGATACAAAATCTGTATAAAACTCAATAGTATTTCTATACACCAACATTGTCCAATCTGAAAGCCAAATCAAGAATGCAGTGCCATTCACAATAGCCACAAAAAAATAAAATACCTAAGAATATAGCTAACCATGGAAGTCAATGATCTCTATAATAAAAATTACAAAACACTACTCAAAGAAATCAGAGGACACAAACAAATGAGAAAAATTTCTATGCTCATGGATAGGAAGAATCAACATTGTTAAAATGGCCATGATGCCCAAAGCAAGTTATAGATTTAATGCTATTCCTATCAAACTGCCAATGTCATTTTTTACAGAATTAGAAAAAAAAAAACTATTCAAAATTCACATGTAACCAAAAATAGCTCAAATAGCAAAGGCAATCCTAAGCAAAAAGAACAAAGCTGGAGGAATCACATTATCAAAGTTCAAACTGTACTACAAGGCCACAGTAACCATAATAGCATGGAATTGGTACAAAAATAGACACATAGACCAATTGAACAGGTTATAGATCCCAGAAATATAAGCTGCACATCTACAACCATCTGATTTTTTACAAAGTTGACAATAACAAACAATGGGGAAAGGACTCCCTATTCAATAACTGATGCTGGGATAACTAGCTAGCCATATGCAGAATATTAAAACTGGACCCCTTTCTTTACCACATACAAAAATTAACTGAAGACTTAAATGTAATACCTAAAACTATAAAAACCCTAGGAAAAAACCTAGGAAATCATTCTGAACATAGGCCTTGGCAAAGATTTCATGATGAAGATGCCAAAGCAACTGCAACAAAAACAAAAATAGACAATTGGGACCTAATTAAACTAAACAGCTTCTGCACAACAAAAGAAACTTTCAACAGACTAAACTGACAACCTACGGAATGGGGAAAAATATTTGCAAACTATGCACCTGACAAAGGTTAATATCCATCATCTATAACCAACTTAAATCAATAAGAAAAAAACAAACAACCCTATTAAAAATGGGCAAAGGACATGAACAGACACTTCTCAAAAGAAGACATACGTGCAGCCCAGAAACACATGAAAATAATTCTCCACATCACTAATCATTAGAGAAATTCAAATCAAATTACAATGAGATACCATGTCACACCAGTCAGAATGGCTATTATTAAAAAGTCAGAAAATAACAGATATTGGTGAGATTGTGGAGAAAAAGGAACACTTATACACTGCTGGTAGGAATGTAAATTATTTCAGCCACTATAGAAAGCTGTTTGGAGAATTCTCAAAGAACTTCAAAAAGAACTATCATTTGAACCAGCAATACCATCACTGGATATATACCCAAAGGAATATACATTGTTTTACCAAAAAGACATATGCACTCATATGTTCACTGCAGCACTGTTCACAATAGAAAACACATGGAATCAACCTAGATGCCCATCAATAGTGGAATGGATAAAGAAAATATGGTACATATACACCATGGAATACTACACAACCATTAACAAAGCAATCCTGTCCTTTGCAGCAATATGGATGGAGCTGGAGGCCATTATCCTAAGCAAACTAACACAGGAACAGAAAACCAAATACTGCACATTCTCACTTATAATTGGCAGGTAAACATTGAGTGCTCATGAACACAAAGAGGAGAGCAATAGACACCAGGGTGTACTTGAAGGTGGAGGTTAGGAGGAGGGTGAGAGCTGAAAAACTACCTATCAGGTACTATGCTCACTACCTGGGTAATGAAATCATTTTTATACCAAACCCCAGTGACACAAAATTTACCCATGTAACAAACCTGCATATGTACCCACTGAACCTAAAATAAAAGTTGAAGAAGAAGAAAAGTAACTGAAAAAGGAAATTGCCCAAGTATTTTATTAGAGATGTGAATTATTTTCAAAATTTTGAAATATATTAGGTTAAAATATTTTTTCTTAGACCAAGTTTGGTTCCATTTTCTTTCTCAGATTCTGCTTTTGAAGGAAACAATCATAAAGGATCTGGTTGTGTTAGAAAAATATCTGAATATATTTTCGTGCTAAATTTATTAATTGAATTTCTTACTTAGTCAAAATTTATACTTAATATAGATAGCAGTAATGGGAGCTAGGCTGAATTAATACAATACAGCCCTCTCAATAGACAGAGCTGTGAAATATATGTATGTATGCTAACCCATGTATACATACTTATCTATCTTTCTGTATCTATCTATATGTATATTAAATATGAATTCATACTGATGTCTCCAACTCTAATCCAGCAACACAGGGTGTATTCTGGTCCTCCCTTTCTGCTTATTTATAACCTATTTCCATGACACTGAGAATTCTGGCTCTTATTATCTACTGCAAGGGTCAGCAAACTTTTCATGTAAAGAGATAGTTTTCCTGTAAAAGACAGTAAATATTTTAGGCTTTGGGGCCATAATGTCTCTATCACAACTCCTCAGCTTTGAATTTTAAATAATTTTCATGTGTTATAAAGTATACTTTTCTATTGATTATTTAAGCCATTCAATAATGAAAAAAAAAAAAGGTTCATTGTGGGCCATAGAAAAATAAGCTAAATTTGGCCCACAGTCCATAGTATACCAACCCCTGTTCTACAGTACACTTATTTGTTCACTGTAGTGCTTAGTTTCAGAATCGCTAATCCATATCCCATGCTAGACAAGTTTACCAACTAAAGCACAGTGTTTGTATACAGTACTTTTTGCCTTTATCCTTATAGTCAAGACACTATATTCCAAAGTTATTAGGTCTGCTCCTTTCTTCCTCATTTGCATCAATATAATAATGTTACCCCAAAATGCGGCACTTTGGCGTTTGAGAAAATAGCAAGAGCAGGAAAGTCTCTCAAGCCCTCCTTTGTCCTTCTCCCCTGAGGCAGGTTATAAAACCTAGGAAGGATTTTCTGAGCTGTCCCTGAAGCAGGTTATAAGACCAACATTCCAAAGGTGCCCTCTCTTATCTTCAGAGATAAGGAAAAGAACATTCTTATCTCTGAAGACGCAGGGACACAGAGAAGACTCTCACATGAGAGGAAGTCTACACTTGCTCACACAGCCATTTCTGGCAGTGTTGCAGGTTAAGCCACATTTTTCTGTGGTATTTTGGTAGAGGAGCTATTTTCTATTAATAAATGTTTTCTATCTATCCATCTAGGTTGCTCCTGTCCTGGCTCTTAGGCTAGATAGACTCTAGAAAGTAGCACTTGTTGTTGTTTTTGTTGTTTTTCCTTTGGTGTTTGCCTATTGATGTTTCTGAGTGGCTGGCTTCTCCAGTGCCCGGTTTGGAAAATATGTGTCACACACACACACACACACACACACAAATTCACCACTGATCACTCCTTTGATTCTGAAGTTGCTCGCTTGTCTGACTTCTTTTCACCTTTTAGAGTAGTAAACATCTATTTCTCCCCTGCTGACCTTGATACTTAGGTTTTCATACATTTTGCTTTAATTTATGCTATAAATCTCAGGCTACATTTTATTATTTTTTAAAGAGTAAATTATCTTTTAAAGAGATTTAAATAATGAGAAAAGGTTTTACATATTTACCCATGAAGTTACCATTCTGATGATTCTTCATCTTTTGTGGAGATCAATATTTACATCCTACCCAAGACTTGTTGTTATCTGTCTTTTTTATTATAGCCCCATGCTAGTAAGTATAAAATAGTATCTCATTGTGGTTTTGATTTGCATTTCCCTAATGGCTAATAATGTTGAGTATTTTTTCATGTGTTTGTTGGCCATTTGTGTATCTTTTCAGAAAACTATTTGCTCATATAATTTGTCCATTTTCAATTGAGTTATCTTTTATCATTGAGTGGTAAGTATCCTGAATACAAATCTGTTATCAAATATGTGATTTGAAAATATTTCCTCCCATTTGTGGTTGTCTTTTCATTTTCTTCACAGTATTCTTTGAGGGACAAAAGTTTTACATTTTGATAATGTCCATTTTATCGATGTTTTCTTTTGTTGGTTATACTTGTGTTTTCATGTCTAAAAACTTTTTGCCTAGCCTACGGTCATGAAGATTTGCTCGTATATTTTCTTTGAAAAGCTGTATAGTTTTAATTTAGGTCTAAGATCAGATGTAATTTTCTTGTACGGATTTAGGAGAGTGTTCTTCTTCCTTCTTTTATGTGTGAATATTCAATTATCCCAGCACCATTTATTCAAAAACTATTTTCCCCTATTGCATTGTCTTGTCATATTTTGACCATAAATGCGAGAGTTTATTTCTGGGCCCTCAATTCTATTTAGTCGGTCTATATGTCTGTCTTTTTGCCAGTGCCATGCTGCCTTGATTACTGCAGTTTTGTGGTAAGTTTTGAAACCAGAAACTGTGACTTCTCCAAATTGATTTTTATTTGTTGAGTTTTTTTTAATTAATTAATTTTTTTTTTAGTTATGCTGGACCCTGTGAATTTCCTCATTGATTATAGAATCAGCTCTTCAATTTCTGCAAAGAATCCTGGTCAAATTTTGCTAGTAATTGTGTGGATCTGTAATTGATTTGGGAAGTATGTCTATGTTAATAATATTAAGTGTTTTTATCCATGAACATAGATTTTTTTTCCATTTATCTAGGTCTTCTTTAACTTCTTTTAAAAATATTTTGTAGTTTTCAGAATACAAGTTTTGCATTTCTTTTGTTAAATTTATTCCCAAGCACATTGTTCTTTCGGGTCCTATTGTAATGTGAATACAACCCCTTATTTTCTTCCTTCTTTGTATGATTTGTCTTTTTTTATTGGCTGTCGTAAATTGTTAATTTTACCTTGCTGGGTGCTGGATATCTTTGTGTTCCTATAAATCTTCTTGAAAATTTTTTTCTGCATAGAATTAAGTTACTTGGAAACATTTTGGTCATTTCAGGTCCTGCTTTCAGATTTGTTAGGTGGGCCTGGAACACTGGTCAGTTTAGGACTACTGCCCACTATTGAGGTTAGACCCTTCTGTGTACTTATGTAACCCCCCGTGAATCTTATTAGTTTATTTATTCATTTATTTGCTTGCTTACTTACTTATTTATTTACTTAATTAGTAATGACAGGGTCTTGCTATGTTGCCCAACCTGGTATTGAACTCCTGGCCTCAAGCAATCTTCCCACGTCCACCTCCCCAAAGCACTGGGGTTATAGGAATGAGCCACTGCACCCAGCTTATATCCTATGAATCTTGAGGTAAAGCACTATTTCTGGCCCTTTGAGAGCACTTTTTTCTCTAATCCTTTCAGTTGATTCTTTCTCCATCCTCAGGTAATTTTCTCACACACGTACTAATTGATACTCAGTGGGGAACCCTCTGCATTGGAATTCTTTTCCTACAGTTCTCTTACAGCCCTATTCTTTCTGGTACTCTGTCCTCCCAACTGTAGGCCACTTTGTTCTCCCTAGATTCTCAGCTCCTCTTAAATTCAGGGCATCTGTGGACTCTTCCTGATTCCCCTCTCTGTGTCATGGACTAGAAATTCTCTGAAGATAATTATAGTGCTCTCTTCATTTGTCTCCCTTCTCTCAGGTTCACTGTCCTTCACCTTCTCAGACTAATGTAAAGTAAAGTTGTAACTAGATTGGTTGCATGACCCACCACTGATAATAAAATCTACAGATGCTTGAGCCTCTACTATGAAATGGCATGGTATTCAAACATAACCTACACACATCCTTCTGTATACTTTAAATCATTTCTAGATTACTTTTTTATTGCATTATTCTAAATTTGAGATCTGAACTCGAAGGAAGGTGATGTCATAATAGTTTTCAGATGGGAGTACAATGTGAGGGTAAGAAACTTCCAGAGAGTAGCAACACCATATAACAACTATAACAGAATTGTTTCATAATAAACATTCAGGAATTTAGTTCTTTTTGTCACTTTGCTTAGAGTTGTCTCTAGTCATGGAATTCCCAAAAGTAGATAGAAACATAAAAATTAACAGACTCTTTTGAGAATGCATAGTCAGGGGGGTGAGGCAAAAGTCATTTGCCATCTGGGTAGAATATGCTGAAAGCAAATAATAACTTTTTCTTGTCTCACATTTAGAAAAGACATTACTCTAAAGACCCTTTTATTTTGTCTTCTGAGCTACCAGTGTCTTCTCTCACTTAAATACAAAATTTGTTAATAAAAAAATTCATATACAATCAATCACACTAAAAAATGACAGATTATAACTTAATTTAAAAATTTAAGCTGTAGCTTTTAACTTTTCTAAACATATTAGAAATTTTGTCTATAGTGTCAACTATATTTAAATATAAATGAGAATACATAAATGAAAACTATTGTTTGGTGATCAATCACTTTTGCTGTTTTCATCTTTATTCACTTTGATTTCTTTAACAATTTTCCAATCTAAGATTATTTATTAATGACACCAATATAATACCTATAGACTTTAAATTATAATTGCTGGCCAGGTGCAGTGGCTCACACCTGTAATCCCAGCACTTTGGGAGACCAAGGCAGGTGGATCACCTGAGGTCAGGAGTTCGAGATCAGCTTGGCCAACATGGCGAAATCCTGTCTCTACTAAAAATACAAAAATTAGCTGGGCGAGGTGGCATATGCCTGTAGTCCCAGCTACTTGGGAGGCTGAGGCAGGAGAATCACTTGAACTTGGGAGGCAGAGTTTGCAGCGAGCTGAGATCGCGCCACTGCACTCCAGCCTGGGTGACAGAGAAAGAACTCCCATCTCTAAATAAATAAATAAATAAAAATTTCAAGATCCTTATTTAGCTGTAAGTTAATTAAATAACAGTGTAGTCACTACTGATATTAAAAAATAACTTCTCAGAAAATTATAACACCCTGAAATTTCACCTGGTACAAGTTAAGTAATTCTTGGGTTAACATAATTTGAAACTGTGCTTGGAGTTTACAAGAACAACAATAGCAAACAAATCATAAGGATATTACTTATTGTAATTCAATTTAGTTGAACATCCATGTTTAAATTTACATGTCCTAAAATTTTTGTATCAGTAATGATTATTTATCTGACCCCATAAAACAAGTATAGAAAAGTTCCAGTTAGCCACTTTTGTAAGAAAATAAAATCAAGTACTGTATATATAAAGTGCTTTATATTATATTCTACACTGTGATAAAGTAAGAAAGAAAACATGTAACTATCTTTTAAAACAAATCTATCAAAACAGTTTCATTTGCCCATGACTTACTATAACTAAAAGTAATAAAAGAACTTTTATAATCCTCTCATATTTATCAGGAAATATTAAAACTATTTTAATTTTGCTTTAAAGTCACCATTTAGAAGAGTTTCTTAAAACTGGCCTTATATCAATGTACCAATGTTCATTTCTTTGTTTCTTATCATAGTAACCTAAAGTTCACCCATATACCTAAAACTCAATTGTTCCCTTTTAGGCACAGTTTTTTTTGTTTCTTGCTTTTTGTCTATGCATTC
>NW_016813128.1:102237-122815 GCF_001698545.2 Rhinopithecus bieti
ATCAAATGACATTTCCAAGCATTCGTGGGAGAAGCAGGGGTGGTGACATTTATTGTAACTGTCCAAAGCATAAGAATACCCAGTACTCTAGCTCCAAACTTTCTCTAAAAGTTTTCACCATCAGATTTTGAAAAGCAAAGCTCTAAAATTGAGTCCAATTTCTATATCTCATCAAAACAGTCAATAGCAGTAGCTGCAGAATAGTAAAGCCACGAATATCTGAAGCTTTCAGTGTCATTCTTGGTATGGTGTTACTTGACTCAAAGCTGTTCTTGCTTCACTGTGGTGAGTACCAAGATAGTGACTTTAGCCATCTTAGGAGTGCCTCCAAATTCTTAAGGAAAATATATATAACAAATTCATTATTTCAAAGTTTTATTTTAAGTTTGATGCAAGAGACTAAGCATCTAACTCAGACAAGTGAAATATTTTGCTCTTAGTGAAGACACAGGAAAAAAGACTGATTGGAAAAAGAAATCATTATTAGAATGAGTAAAAAATGAAAAAGAATGTTTGTTTAAAGATATTTAGACTGCTACTAGATACATAACTGAGTAGGTAGTAAATAATATCACCAATTTTTTAAAATTTTATATAGGTTTAGCAGAACAAACCCCAGGCAAATTATCAGGCATAACAATGACTGCTCTGAAGGAGGCTGGTAATTACATCACACTAGGTTTGAGTCATTTTTTTCCCTTACTCATCTCTAATCCAAATTATCTTACCCTTCAAGATCTAGCTCAATATTTCCTTCGGAAATGGAAATGGCATTCCAGGGTGAAGGTGGAGGACAGGAGCAGAGAAGTATGGTTGGGAATGTGAATACACAAAAATATAGAAGAAAAAGCAGTATGATAATGCAGAAGTCAGGATGAGATCCACCTAATTCAGGTAGGCACTGCTTACTAGAGACACAGGAGGAAAATATTCTGGAGATAAATAAAAAATTATACGGAGTCCTCACATTTTTTCAAGTGGGAGAACTAAGGTTGTTTGCTTTCTCATTCGTATTTACCAGGTTACTGACTGTGCAAGAACCCTTTGATCATGTACCTTACAGACCAAGGTAAGTGAGGATGCCCGTGTATAACCTGCTGTCTTTCTGGTCTCTTACATTTTTTTACCAGAAAGGGACAACTTTTTGGGTAACCATAGGTCTCTAGTATATCTGTGATTACAATAAAGATTTTTGATATACCAAAACTGAGGAACCTAAATTCCACTGAGATAGAGAGTAAATGGAGTTATTTTATCCTTTGCAGTATACCAGGGTGAACTTTTACATGATTTCTTGCTCTAAAGGGAGAGGTGTATGACAAAGTATTTTAAAGACTCTAACTGATCATAGAAAAAATATTAATGGCATTGGGGAAAAATGCAGACTAATGAATCCACTACTAAATTTTATCTATCTTGTAGCTCTTAAATTGCACTGTTTAGAATACACTATGATAGCCTTTAGACATATGGCTACTTGAACTTGAATTGGTTAAAATCAAAATTAAGAATTTAATTTCTCACTCACATTAGCCACATTTCAAGTGCTCAACAGGCACATGTGGCTAGTGTCTACCATATTGGACAGCATAGATTTAAAGAACATTTCCATCATTGCAACATGTTCTACTGGTAAGTGTTGCTAGACAATGTCTACAAAAAAGACAATGTCTAAACAATATCCAGACTAATGTGCCCACCACTGTATGTCTTATGTTTACATATATATGTACACATACAGAAGGTGTATATATTAATGTGTACCCCTAGGTAGTCTATATAACAGTACATTTTAATATAAAAATGGTCCACTCCCAATTATAATACCTTATTTTAATATATTGCCTTCAACTTGCATATATAATTTTATGCTTTCATATATGATATGCCAATTTACATTCTGCTGGTTTTACTTAACATTATATGAAACATTTTGTTTATGTTTCTACATAAACTTAACTATCATTTTAATGCCTGCATAATATTCTATCAGGTTACTATACCATAATTCATTAAACCAGTTCTCTAATATTAGACTTTTTCTTAGTGTTTCTTTCTTTCTTTATCCTGATTAAGGTTACAAGGCATTTTCTGTGTGTAATTGTTTCTTCTCTTCTCTTATATTTCATAATCATTTCCTTTATTCACATGTGCTTTACAATGAATATCCCATTTAGAGCCTCTATAGTAACCAGAACATAAAGCTGTCTCTAAGCTAATCCAAGAACACTCAAAACAAATAGTTTATGGGAGGCAGTGGATTTTGCAGTTATTTAGACTGTATGCCTTTGGTGGATGACCTTGATTTAATTGTGCAATTTTCATTGTACTGCAGCTTTCATTCTGTTATATCCTACAATGCTTTCAGCCCCAGAGACAGTTTCTAGAATAGAAGTCATATGAACCAACAGAAATAACTGTCAGTCCCTATTTGAATTTCACCTGTAAGCTCAGTCCTCCTTCCACCTTTGAGTTATATTCCTGACAGAAGTGGGGAGACTAGGATCTGTTGGTCAAATTTTGTCTATGCTGTGCCTATGTTATTCCCCAGTTTTCCTCTACTTACACCCAGAACAAAGATCTAGGATTCCACAGGCATCTTTATGGCCTCTTACTCAGGCCTAAAGCGAAGATTGGAGCACCTACTGCTTTGCCATTTTTTCCAATTTATAGTCTCCAAGACTAGTGCTTGCTTCACCTTTTAAGCTAAATTTTAGGAGGGTCCAAGGTCTCAGTCTTAAATACAGGGTTTAAGGATGTGTTAGTTTGTTTTGCATTGCTATAAAGGAATACCGAGGCTAGATAATTCATAAAAATAAAAGGTTTGTTTGGTTCACAGTTCTGTTCTGTAGGCTGTACAAGAAGCATGATGCCAGCATTTGCTCAGCTTCTGTTGAGGGACTCACAAAGCTTACAATTGTGGCAAAAAGTGCAGCTGGAGCAAGCATGTCACATGGCAAGAGAGGGAGCAAGGGAGAGGGGAGGAGATGTCAGGCTCTTTTTACCAAGCAGATCTCATAGTAACTAATAAAGCACAAACTCACTCATTACCGTGTACCAAGCCATTCATCAGGGATCCATTCCCATAACCCTAACACCTCCCACTAGGCTCCACCTCCAACTTGGGGGATCACATTTCAACATGAGATTTGGAAGGTACAAATATCCAAACTACATCAAAGGGTATAACAATCACCCAGGGTCAGGCAATTGAAACGACTTACTTCACATGTAAGGCTTTAATAAGGGCAAGTATAGCAGAAGAAAGAAAATACAGTGAGTCATCGAGGGGTTTAACATGTCCAGGAGCAGCTCACAGAGTCCTTTCTCAATTGCAAAGGATGTGCTTTGCATCCAGATTATAAAAAACTAAGATATGTGCAAGATATCTTAATATCAAGGAAGCTAAGACACAAGTTTGTTGAAGGTTTTATCCTCCACTGATCACAAATAAAATCAGAATGTGTAAATGATTAAAGCAGGTGCAAACCATCAATCTATACATTCTTAAACAATGTAGACAAGCCAGCAGAGGATACCTCCAAGGGAATTTTGAACTTTGTATAGCACAGTATAAATCATTAACCAGCACATTCCATCCTTATGTTAGACAAGGGTCAGTACCAGACTTTCAGACATCTCTGGAGATAAGCATTTATCTATCTCAATCCAGGTGTAAGTTAATACACTATCCTCACATAGAGAGATAAGATATCTAGGGGTTATGAATTTTGAGGGGGCAATATCAATGTATTGATGATGCATCCTCAAAACTGCAATGTTGCAATGATGGAAATGTGCTTTAATTCTATATTGTCCAATATGGTAGACACTAGTCACCTGTGTCTGTTGAGCACGTGAAATGTGGCTAATGTGAGTGAGAAATTAAATTCTTAATTTTGATTTTAACCAATTCAAGTTCAAGTAGCCATATGTCTAGTGGCTACCACAGTGTATTCTAATCAGTGCAATTTTAGAGCTACAAGATAAATAAAATTGAGTAGTGGATTAATTAGTCTTCAATACATTGGTTTCCTCCATCCATCTCCATTGCTTAAGGTGAAAAGTACTCCTGTTTAACATTAAGTTTGCTGAAGGACACATGAGAAGTCTCACAAAAGTTGCTTGGGTTTATTTCTTTTCTTCAGGTTGAGGATTTTCAATTTAATAAATCCTCTGAACTTTAACTGATTAATTTATTGAGTAGCTAGAAGAGGCTAGGATAAGAAAAAAGATCTGGGAAGTACAAAGAGACTCTCAGATGCCATTGGAAAAGTGCTACATGGCATCTTAGAGCAGATGGGTAAATAGCCATTCAGTTCACAGTCTTATCCAACTCTGAAAGAGAAAACGGTAGGGAAATCTTTCCAGCAGCTTCTCCATGTACTTTTCTCAAGAGACCAGAGCTATCCACAGGAAAATGAAATGTGCTGAACTATACCTGGAGGCTACGACGTTTGAAGGGACACAATTCATGAACTCCATAACAGGCACATAAGACTGCTTATCAAAACGTCTAACGCATCCTTTTCTTTGCACTCTTTCTCCTCTTGACATGAGCTGTTATCAGGATATGCTGTGGTTGATACTGCCTTCTGTCATGGAGGAATAATTTCCTCATGGCCAAAGTAACAAGACGTGTATATAAGGAGGTAGACATAACGTAGTCTTCCGGCCAGGAATCAACTGTGGACCCATAACTAGGGACCCATGTGGGTTTTCAAAACATAACAACCAAGGCAACTTTGTTGCGATGAGTGACCATTCAATGCTATATGGTACATGAAGCCCTTTAGCTCTTAAAATGAACAGGGAGGATGCTTGTCTGTGCTTTGAGGAGAGAAGTTAAACAATAAAACACAGAGCTGGTTCTTTGAAAAGATCAATAAAATTGACAAATTTCTAGCAAGACTGACAATGGAAAAAAGAGAAGACACAAATAACTAATGTCAGGAATGAAAGAGTATGTTATTACAGACCCTGCAGACACCAAAATGATAATAAGGAAATACTTCAAACAACTCTACCCTCATATATTTGACAACTTAGATGAAATAAATCAACTTTTAGAAAAACATAAAGTACCTCAGCTTACCCAATATTAAATAGTTAATTTGAATTGCCTTATGAGTATTAAATAAATTGAATTCATAATTTTTAAAACTCCCCGAATGGAAACTCTAGGCCCAGATGGTTTCACTGGAAAATTCTACCAAATGTTCAAAAAGAATTAATAACAATTATATACAATCCCTTGCAGAAAGTAGAAGAGGTAACACTTCTCAATTAATTTTATGAAGCAATTATTGCTCTGACACCAAAAGCAGACAAAGATAGTGCCTCAAACTAAAAGTATAGATTAATAACTCTCATAATCTTTGATATAAACTTCTCAACAAAATATTAGCAAACTGAATTCTATGATGTAAAGAATTATACACCATAACCACTGGAGTTAATTGCAGGGATAGAAGCTTAGTTAAATATTTAAAAATAAATAATTTCATTTCACCATAATAACAAGGTAAAGAAGAAACATTAATGATTTTGTCAATGGATACATAAAAAGCATTTAATAAATTTTAACACTCATTTATTATAAAGTCCTAGGAAAATAGAAACAGGACAACTTCCTTAACTTGGTAAAGAACATCTACAAAAACCCTACACCTAACATTATACTTAATGGTGAAAAAATGAATGTTTCCCAGCTACGATCAGAAACAAAGTAAGGATGTCTACTGTCACTGCTATTATTCAGCATAGTGATGGAAGTTTTAGGCAATGCAATAAAGAAAAGTAAAGAAATAAAAAGGCATACAGGTCAGAAAAGAAGAAAGAAAGAAAGAAAATCTATTAATAAAAACTCCTAGGTCTAAGTGAGTTCAAAGTCACAGGATATTAGAACAATATATCAAACAACAAAAATCAATTGCGTATCTATATATTGATAAAAACATGCAGAAACCAAAAGTTAAGACACCATACTACTAAAATTGCCAAGTAAAATAAAAGAGTTAAGTATACAGTCAACAAAACACATATAGGGTCTGTTTGCAAATTTCAAAATGATGATGAATGTAATCAGAGAAAACCTAAATACATGAAGAGACATGCCATGTTCATGAATTGGGAGACTCAACACGGTATAGATGTCAATCCTCTCTTAATTTATATAAAGGGTTAACAAATTTTATCAAGGTGTTTTATAGTCATATACAAGCTTATTCTAAAACTCATAGGGAAAAGCACAGGCCCTAGAATAACTAACATAATGTTGATAAAGAAGAATAAAGTGGGAGGACTTACTCAACCCAATATTAAGACTTACTATATAATCCAATAATCAAGACAATATAGTATGGTGAAGGGACAGATGCATACATAGATCAATGGAATAGAATAGAGAACACAGAAATTGCTTCCCCACAAGTACAACCACTTGATTTTTGACAAAGGTGCAAATATAATTCAATAGAGGAAGGATGGCCTTTTCAAGAAATGGTGTGGGAGCAATTGGCCCCCCATAAGCAAAAAACGAACTTTGCCCTAAACCTCACACCTTATACAACTATTAACCTAAAATGGATAATAGACTTAAGTGTAAAATATACAGAAAAAAACAGTTTCTTGGCAGTTTCTTATACAGCTAAACATGCAACTACCGTACGACCCAGCAGTTGTACTATTGGATATTTATTCCAAAGTTATGAAAACATGATCATACAAAAACCTGAACATAAATGTCATAACGGTTTAATCTGTAATAGTCAGAAATTGGAATCAACCTAGATGCCCTTCAAGGAATGAATAGTTACAAAAACTGTGGTATATACACACTCAGCAATGAGAAAGAACAAACTATTGATACATGCAACAACTTGAGGAATCTATGAGAAATCATGCTGAGTGTAAAAAGTCTATCTCAGAAGGTTACATAGTGCACTATACTATACTATACTATTTTATTTTTAATTAACAACAATAGTATATGTTTATAAGGTATCAATGTCAATATCTTGGTTGTGATACTATACTATACTTTTGCAAATAATTACCATTGTTAGAAACTGGGTAAAGCATACAAAGACTCTCTCCATATTGTTTTTTACAACTGCATGTGAATTTACAATTATATCACAATAAAAATTTCAAAAACATTTTGGAAAGCACTGAAACATACACTTCACCAAAGAAAATACAGAGATGGCAAATAAGTACGTGAGAAAACATTTCACATCTTTAGTTATTAGAGAAATGCAAACAAGAATGAGGAGATACCACCACACATATATTACGACAGCTAAAAAATACTGACAATATCAACTGTTTGCAAAATTGTGATACATCTGGAACCTTCACCTGGGAATGCAAAATGGTATAGCCACTCTGTGAAATCATTTGGCAGTTTTCTTATAAAGTTAAACATACATTTACCATACTATCCAACAATCTTATTCCTTGGTATTTACTCTAAAGAAATACAAACTTATGTTCATACAAAAACCAGTAAATTAATACATATCATAGCTCTATTATAATTGTCCCAAACTGTAAGCAACTCATATACCTTTTTTAAAGTGTGAGTAGACAAACTGGGATATGCCCATGCAATGGAATAATACTCATCAATGAAAAGGAAGAAATTATTGATACATGGAACAACATCAATGAATCTCAAAGACATTATGCTAAGTGAATGAAGCAAGTCTGTAAAGGTTACATAGTATGTGATTCTATTTATAACATGTTCTAGAGAGACAAAACAAATCAGTGGTTGCCAAAAGCTGAGAGGGGGGAAGAGGGTGTGATTATAAAGGAAGAGCATGAAGTCATTTTTGAGGGGTGATAAAACTGCTCTGTATCCTGATTGTGGTGGTATTAATAGATACATTAACTTATACATGTGTTAAAACTCATAGAAATGCATGCCAAAAAGTCAAGAGGGAGTAGAAAAAATTCATATGAAACCTTTGATAACCTATAGCCCATCCTAGCAATTTGTACTCAATTCTTTCAATGTCTCTGAGTAGTGACTCAGAGACTTGAAGACTCAGTAACTAGTTACCTATATATTTTGTCTTGAACTGAAGTGTCTGTTCTGCCTGCTCATGTCGTTTGAGAACAGGGAAATTGGAGATGAGGTTTCAGTTGCCTTTTCAAAATTCTGGTTCCTTTCTTCACACATGACATAGAGACAAAATTACATGATAACTTTTTTTTTAATGTAGTGCAAGCTTCATTTTTCATGAATTTCTCTTCTCATCTAAAAATTGTATATTTCTACTGAATGCTTCTTAGTTTCCCTCTTATATAAGCAGTCTGCCTTATTTAAATGGCATTTTATGCCCCTCAAATTTCACAGGATCTTTATAATTAGAAAACCTTTCCTATTAGAAAAATTGTATTGTTACAAATAGTGACTTAAAGTCATATTTGTAGGTAGCCAAAATAAGTCTTAAAATAGCTTGTTTTCCTAAAGAGTTTTAATGCATAAATATGGTGAGAAGTTTTTGGCTACAATTTACATTAATTTCACTAGAACAGCAGTGTGGTTATTCATTTCCTAATTTTAAACCGTTTTCTCAGTATAGGTAGTTTCATGTTAACCATTTTGAAACAAATTTGCTCAGCATGAATAGTCAAGTATTTAGAAATATCACCAAAAGCATACAAAATTGTCAAAAATAACATCAGAATTACTGTATTCTCTTTCCCTCCATCTTCTACCCACTTTACCCTAGAAACGGGAGTATCACTGAAATACTTTGCCCCCTCATAATTGTGAAGCCCTGTTCTGTNAGCAAACTGAATTCTATGATGTAAAGAATTATACACCATAACCACTGGAGTTAATTGCAGGGATAGAAGCTTAGTTAAATATTTAAAATAAATAATTTCATTTCACCATAATAACAAGGTAAAGAAGAAACATTAATGATTTTGTCAATGGATACATAAAAGCATTTAATAAATTTTAACACTCATTTATTATAAAGTCCTAGGAAAATAGAAACAGGACAACTTCCTTAACTTGGTAAAGAACATCTACAAAACCCTACACCTAACATTATACTTAATGGTGAAAAAATGAATGTTTCCCAGCTACGATCAGAAACAAAGTAAGGATGTCTACTGTCACTGCTATTATTCAGCATAGTGATGGAAGTTTTAGGCAATGCAATAAAGAAAAGTAAAGAAATAAAAGGCATACAGGTCAGAAAAGAAGAAAGAAAGAAAGAAAATCTATTAATAAAACTCCTAGGTCTAAGTGAGTTCAAAGTCACAGGATATTAGAACAATATATCAAACAACAAAATCAATTGCGTATCTATATATTGATAAAACATGCAGAAACCAAAAGTTAAGACACCATACTACTAAAATTGCCAAGTAAAATAAAAGAGTTAAGTATACAGTCAACAAAACACATATAGGGTCTGTTTGCAAATTTCAAAATGATGATGAATGTAATCAGAGAAAACCTAAATACATGAAGAGACATGCCATGTTCATGAATTGGGAGACTCAACACGGTATAGATGTCAATCCTCTCTTAATTTATATAAAGGGTTAACAAATTTTATCAAGGTGTTTTATAGTCATATACAAGCTTATTCTAAAACTCATAGGGAAAAGCACAGGCCCTAGAATAACTAACATAATGTTGATAAAGAAGAATAAAGTGGGAGGACTTACTCAACCCAATATTAAGACTTACTATATAATCCAATAATCAAGACAATATAGTATGGTGAAGGGACAGATGCATACATAGATCAATGGAATAGAATAGAGAACACAGAAATTGCTTCCCCACAAGTACAACCACTTGATTTTGACAAAGGTGCAAATATAATTCAATAGAGGAAGGATGGCCTTTTCAAGAAATGGTGTGGGAGCAATTGGCCCCCCATAAGCAAAAAACGAACTTTGCCCTAAACCTCACACCTTATACAACTATTAACCTAAAATGGATAATAGACTTAAGTGTAAAATATACAGAAAAAAACAGTTTCTTGGCAGTTTCTTATACAGCTAAACATGCAACTACCGTACGACCCAGCAGTTGTACTATTGGATATTTATTCCAAAGTTATGAAAACATGATCATACAAAACCTGAACATAAATGTCATAACGGTTTAATCTGTAATAGTCAGAAATTGGAATCAACCTAGATGCCCTTCAAGGAATGAATAGTTACAAAACTGTGGTATATACACACTCAGCAATGAGAAAGAACAAACTATTGATACATGCAACAACTTGAGGAATCTATGAGAAATCATGCTGAGTGTAAAAGTCTATCTCAGAAGGTTACATAGTGCACTATACTATACTATACTATTTTATTTTAATTAACAACAATAGTATATGTTTATAAGGTATCAATGTCAATATCTTGGTTGTGATACTATACTATACTTTTGCAAATAATTACCATTGTTAGAAACTGGGTAAAGCATACAAAGACTCTCTCCATATTGTTTTTTACAACTGCATGTGAATTTACAATTATATCACAATAAAATTTCAAAACATTTTGGAAAGCACTGAAACATACACTTCACCAAAGAAAATACAGAGATGGCAAATAAGTACGTGAGAAAACATTTCACATCTTTAGTTATTAGAGAAATGCAAACAAGAATGAGGAGATACCACCACACATATATTACGACAGCTAAAAAATACTGACAATATCAACTGTTTGCAAAATTGTGATACATCTGGAACCTTCACCTGGGAATGCAAAATGGTATAGCCACTCTGTGAAATCATTTGGCAGTTTTCTTATAAAGTTAAACATACATTTACCATACTATCCAACAATCTTATTCCTTGGTATTTACTCTAAAGAAATACAAACTTATGTTCATACAAAACCAGTAAATTAATACATATCATAGCTCTATTATAATTGTCCCAAACTGTAAGCAACTCATATACCTTTTTTAAAGTGTGAGTAGACAAACTGGGATATGCCCATGCAATGGAATAATACTCATCAATGAAAAGGAAGAAATTATTGATACATGGAACAACATCAATGAATCTCAAAGACATTATGCTAAGTGAATGAAGCAAGTCTGTAAAGGTTACATAGTATGTGATTCTATTTATAACATGTTCTAGAGAGACAAAACAAATCAGTGGTTGCCAAAAGCTGAGAGGGGGGAAGAGGGTGTGATTATAAAGGAAGAGCATGAAGTCATTTTGAGGGGTGATAAAACTGCTCTGTATCCTGATTGTGGTGGTATTAATAGATACATTAACTTATACATGTGTTAAAACTCATAGAAATGCATGCCAAAAGTCAAGAGGGAGTAGAAAAAATTCATATGAAACCTTTGATAACCTATAGCCCATCCTAGCAATTTGTACTCAATTCTTTCAATGTCTCTGAGTAGTGACTCAGAGACTTGAAGACTCAGTAACTAGTTACCTATATATTTTGTCTTGAACTGAAGTGTCTGTTCTGCCTGCTCATGTCGTTTGAGAACAGGGAAATTGGAGATGAGGTTTCAGTTGCCTTTTCAAAATTCTGGTTCCTTTCTTCACACATGACATAGAGACAAAATTACATGATAACTTTTTTTTTAATGTAGTGCAAGCTTCATTTTCATGAATTTCTCTTCTCATCTAAAATTGTATATTTCTACTGAATGCTTCTTAGTTTCCCTCTTATATAAGCAGTCTGCCTTATTTAAATGGCATTTTATGCCCCTCAAATTTCACAGGATCTTTATAATTAGAAAACCTTTCCTATTAGAAAATTGTATTGTTACAAATAGTGACTTAAAGTCATATTTGTAGGTAGCCAAAATAAGTCTTAAAATAGCTTGTTTTCCTAAAGAGTTTTAATGCATAAATATGGTGAGAAGTTTTGGCTACAATTTACATTAATTTCACTAGAACAGCAGTGTGGTTATTCATTTCCTAATTTTAAACCGTTTTCTCAGTATAGGTAGTTTCATGTTAACCATTTTGAAACAAATTTGCTCAGCATGAATAGTCAAGTATTTAGAAATATCACCAAAAGCATACAAAATTGTCAAAATAACATCAGAATTACTGTATTCTCTTTCCCTCCATCTTCTACCCACTTTACCCTAGAAACGGGAGTATCACTGAAATACTTTGCCCCCTCATAATTGTGAAGCCCTGTTCTGTGTGTACCTGCCACCCATTGGACCCTAAGGAACACTTTATTCAGCCAAGGAAATAGAGGGGTCGCTGCCATCCTCAGTTAAAAGTGTTATTTTACCTCTTCACATCACTGCCAAGTGTCATCGTTGCTTTCGAAACACCATGTGCTCAATAAAGCTTTCATGAATTAATTGCCTGAGTAAAACAGTTTTCCCATTACCATGTCCAAACATGAAATGTATGTCAGCTTTCCACTCACTAATTTCTATATAAATTCAATAATTCCTTACTTCCACATAATGCAGACACCTGAACATTATGCTTATTCATTCAGATAAATGTTTGTTATTCAATTTTCTATGTATCATAAATGTATTCAGTCTATCATAGTGATGCATTGAAATAAATTAACCACATTCCAGAGGAAGTTATGATCTGCCTTTCTCTGCCAAGCATGCCTCCATTTATAAATTGATACTTAATAAATACTCTCAATGGCTGATAAGGATGACTTTATATAACTGAAGAGGCAAATAGATTTTATGGCTGTGACAAGAGATACAGAGAAATTAAGAAATTATATTTCCAATAATGCCGTGAGCTATTATCGGATCTGAATAGAACACTATCAAAATGTCCAGTCTTTACGATATTTAAGATTCTGATAGAATAAAGTCTTTAGTATTACTTTGATTATCCCAATATCACAGTAGTTTCAGGACAGTAGTTGATTTTAGAGAAGGGCTGGCATCAAGAAATGATAAGGATCTTTGAAAGAAGGTTTGCTTGGTTTCTGAGTGCAATTTTACCTTTCCAGAAAGAAAAATAAACAGCTATGAGAAACCCAGTTCAATAGATCCTGATCAAACTTGGCATTTACTTCAAAACAGATATTCTGTCCACAAACATCAACACCTAACTTGTGTGTTGAATGGAGCATATTGGAAAGCTTTCTATGTGAAGGATATTTTTGAAATTAAAAGCAAGTGGGGATAAAAACAAATGAGTTATTATTTAAAACCTTGTGGCCATATGTGAACTGAAGTATTTCTGACCCTTAAAGATAAATGTTTCATTTAGAATCAAGTGTCAGGCTCTGCACATTTGAGATTTGCTGGACAGGGGAAAAACAGATTTCATAATTTTATCACATTTACTACAAAACATTTCCAAATGTTGGCCATTATCGTTTCCTTTGATTTTCTTCTCTGAACCTCTCTTACCTCAGCAAACACAGGTTTTATAATAAAAGAATATGATTTTCTCAGCTGTCTCTCAAGCTTAGGAGAGTGGCCATACACCCACATATTACTCACTGTCTTTCAAGATCTCATAACTCGGGACAGCAAATTTCTCTTTTTTCTCCAGAACTAATTTCAGGCTTAGAGCACGGGAAAACCTCTGGGCTGCTACCATTTCTGAAAAGACAACTAAAGCAGTGATCACCTGGTAGACATGTTTAAATAAATCACTTGGCTTTGCTTTTTGCTTTTGCAAGGTTATCACATCTTCAAGAAGATTGATTGAAGGAAATGATAAAGCCAGGCTCTTTATTCATTCAATACAAGGGTCTCCAAAGGTTCAATCTTGAATTTGGTTTTGTGGAATGTTAACAGGGAAAACAGATCTTTCACAGTCAGGCTGTAACAGTGATTACTAGAAATGTGATTTTTGTGTTTTATCTACAATGTCAGATACTGATTCCTAAGCTTTTAAATAAATCTTTTAAAAAATTTTCTGTCCTAAGAGGGCTTATAGTTACTTCCTAGGTAGTACTTAACCTTATTCTAATTTATTTCAAATGAGATTGCAAAAATAAACACATGTTCTTTGTCTTACTTTAGCCCCTCTCAAAAGCAGACTCTGAGGTGAGGACAAGGGTACAAATTTTTTATTTGGGAGGTGAGCATAGGAAGCAGAATGAGGAAGTTAGTTAGTGAGAAAATAGAAAACGAAAGCTAATGAAGTGGGTATTCATTAGCAGCTTATCACTGTAGGCAACTGGAGCTTAATTTTGCCAGAGCACCTCTGAAATATCACATGGAAGAGGCTTGCCAAGGACTGTGGTGGAGGTGGGTGGGGTTGAGAGGGAGGCTGGAGCACTTATTCACAGATCCCATCCTTCATTGGCTGAGTTTGTCTCAAATAGCATGAAGTCCCCATACTTCCATGTTGGGCCTATATATAGTAGCCTAAGTTTCCATGCTGGATAAAATCCTCAGCCCATGAAGACAGACTGGTGACTGAGTTGGGAAGCTAACAGGTTCTGGTAATTGTCTTTATTTACATCTGCAAGTGACTTTGTGTAGGCCAAAGAAATACGAAACAGAGCATCAACAGTGTCTACTCTATGCTTTGTTCTGTATCTAGAAGGGGCTTAGTAGAAGTTATTGACAATGAGAGGGAGTAACGTAAATGCCTTTCAAATCATTAAACCTAACCTATAAAGAAGCTGGCTTGGCTGGGCCTGGTGGCTCACACCTGTAACCCCAGCACTTTGAGAGGCTGAGGCAGGCGGATTACCTGAGGTCAGGAGTTCGAGACCAGCCTGGTCAACATGGTGAAACCCTGTCTCTACTAAAAATACAAAAAAGCAGCCAGGCGTAGTGGTGGGTGCCTGTAATCCCAGCTACTCAGGAGGCTGAGACAGGACAATCACCTGAACCCGGGAGGCAGAGATTGCAGTGAGCCAAGATCGCACCATTGCACTCCAGCCTGGGCAACAAGAGTGAAACTCCATCTCAAAAGAAAAAAAAAAAAAAAAAAGCAGCAGCTAGCTTTTGAAAAATGAACCCTGGTCTTACTACAAAGCATTAATGTTTACAAAAGTTCCCCATTTGACTAGTGTTTTATCCTTATCGATGGAGTTCCACTTGGGTCAAGATTCATAGTTAGCGTTATATATGAGTTGATGGTACAGCTGTAACTCTTCTTCCTCCCACTGCCTCTTTCACTGATGGCCAATGATATTATTTAGCAAGAAGTACCAACTGGAGGAACTAACTGAAGGTACCAACTGGAGGAACTTTGATCCTTGCACGATTGCTTCTTTAGACTGGAATTTTGCTTTATGGCCTAGTTATATTAAGTGACACCCCAAGAAACAGCCCTAATGAATTCACTATTTCATTTAATGTAGATGTGTTCGGAAGAAAATTGTCAGGTACATTGCTCAATATGCCTACTTAGAGACTCATATGAAAAAGTTATTCATATTTGAAAAGTGTTTTTCCCCTGACACTAAATACGTGTTAACTTTACCAACACAAATTCACTGATTCTTTGACACAAACGGAGTGTCTGACACTTCAATCCAATTCAGACCCTACCTATATAAAGTTAGCACAGACCCCACAAGTTAAGGGCTCATTTCACAAGTCTGCCTTCACTTCAGATGTCAGTCACAAGTTCAATGTTTCCATCCATACTTATTGACAAGCCGTAAATTTGGGGTTCACACAATCCCCTTTTAGATTCAGTAATTCATTAGAATAACTCACAGAACTCAGGAAAGTGCTTTGCTAGTAACAGTTTACTATAAAGGATACAACTCAGGAACAGCCAAATGGAAAGTATGCATAGGGCAAAGTATGGCATCAGTGGGCACAGAGCTCCTGTAAAGGTAAATTGAGGCTGGAGCCGAACCGGGAACAAAGACACAAGGCAAATGGCAGTGAGAATAGCTTTTCATTAGGGCTTGCGGGCGAGGTTCCTCGGTCCAAAGGCGTGGGCCGAGGAAGTCGTGCTGAGGGAGGAGGGTAGGGGCTTTTTATAGCCTGAGAGGTAGGGAAGCTGGTTGTGCAAACAGGGCCTGGGGGGTCTTGAAACTACTAGTGTAGGAGTTGAGTAAGGGTCACGAGGAAGGGGTCTTTGGAAACTGTCAACCGAAACTGCTGTTTACGAACTTGTGGAATGCAGGTGAGCTGCAGGTCATGGGGGAGTGTGGTTGCCCACCCGGAACTCTGACGCATGTAAGTCTGCGGGTGTGTACAAGGGTGAAGGGAGTCTTTAACAAGAGGACTGCTACGCTGGGTAACGCCGCCATGTTGGGTCTAGATTCCTGCCTAACAGCTCCCATACCCTCTCTGAGCACACCACCTTCCCAGCATACTCGCTAACCTAGAAGTTCTCTGTCATTTAAAAATTTTTATAAAGGTTTCATTATGTAGTCATGATTGATTAAATCATTGGCCATTGGTTTTGAACTCAATCTCCTGTCCCTCTCCCTTCCCCAAACACGGTGGGGGGATGTGGTGAGGGGGCTGAAAATTCCAACCCTCTAATTGTGCCCCATCCTAAAGCTATTTAGGGGCCCTTAGCCACCAATCATCTCATTAGCATATAAAAACACCCATCACTCAGGAAATTCCAAGGGTTTTAGGAGCTCTGTGCCAAGAACCAAGGACAATGACCAAATACTTACTTTGCATTATACCACAATACCTTAATACTAGGTAAAATGTTTATGCCTCAGGTAATTGGAATCTCCCTCTTCCCATGAACAAGGCAAACTGAAATGGAGGATATTACCATTTTTGGCCATTAAGGACTTCAGAACCAAATTTGTAGATTACGTGGACTACTTATTTATATTCTAAAGCCTCATCTTCTCCATAAATTTAATTTGTTACTAGCTAAACACAAATATAGTCTTATGATAATAGATTTATACAGAGGGAGTTGTAGAGAATTAAATGTGAATGTTCCATTTACTGTGCCCCCAGTACTCAACATAGTCTTACCTAACTAAAAGTAAGCAAATGTATCATGGATATATATATTTTTAGTCCTTTTCTATGTATAGAGAATAGTATGTATATACTTACATATATGTTTATGAATATGAATAGAATCATGCTATTAACTTTCAAACACATATGTGCATATAGGTATATATCTATTTCTGTCTTGAATTTGTTTACATAAAGACATATTAGATACTATTCCTTGCCAACACATACAGAACTTTCTCAATCTTTTTATTATTACATAGTATGCCAAAGTAAATGCTTTTCATTATTTAATTAACCATTTCTCTAATGTTGGGTATTTAGGTTGTCTTTAAGTATTTACTAATACAAATGATTTTACAGTTACATGTGAGGCAGGCGTGAAGTTGAACATTTGAAGTTGGTATTTGACCTGTTTTCCAGAACTTTTTGAGTATCTTTGAAATGTCTAGAAAATTAGAGTCTCATCTCTATAATTTAGAATTCAGGCAACTCACCTCCACAGGTTCCTTTCAGCTAGGGCACAATCATATGATTTAGCTATAACCCTGCTAAAGTTCGATTGGTGAAGAGCAGCTTCCCTACTTAATCCACTTTCCTGGAGAGGATTATAATGACAGTGACAGGAGGCAGCCAAATACCTAGGCAGATAGGAGCAGGTCCCCGGGGAAACCTCACTTTCAAGCCAAAAACAGCCTGAAGACTGAAAGACTAGACTGCTGGTCCCGGATGTCAATAGCAGAGTCTTCTGGGTGTCAAGGGAGATAGTAGCAGGCAAATTGAGTTCCTGGTATAGAAGTGAGTTTGGGGCTAACAGCAGCAGCTACTTCAGTCATTTCTAGTAGACAGCAGCTGTTCAATCTGCAGCATCTAGGATTTGGTAGCAGCAGGGGAAACAGCTGTGTTTTTCTTCATTATCGAATTCTGTAGGTTGCTTTCTGGCATTGACCATGGAAACTTAGCCTAAGACACTCTCAATAATTCTGTGAGCCATCCAATACCCTTTTAAAAAAAACTATCTTTTTGCCTAATCAGCCAGTCAGTTTCTGCTATATGCAGCTAAGAATCTGGAAAGATATAGAAATTGGAACCACAAGTTGATGCAGACAACAGAACCCCTGGGAAATGGGGAAGTTTTGTGATTGGTTAGCTGTCATGGCAGCCATGGAAACATGCTACTCAGCTCTCTTTCAAGAGAACCTGCTCCATGAGCAGTGAACACAGTGACTGGTAGCTTCCAGCTGCTGTTCCTCCCAGCCAATGCCTGAGCATGGCAGAGGTACTAGGGCCAGCTCACTCCTGCCTCAAACTGGGATTCCTCTAAGGAGCAACTTTGGTTTGGGAAGTTCCTTTCAGCCAAGTGGAAACTTTCTCAGAACTGCCCTATGGTCTGAGGCTCTTCCTACCCAATTCTTCCTTCTTTCTCTTTTTCCACCCTTGCATCACAGACTGAAGCCTCTCACCTCCTAAAATGCTCCCTCTGCCTTTACCCTTCATAGGCATTTCCACCTATAAATCTCTCACCCCTGATCCCATCTTGGCATCTGCTTCTCAAAAGACCTAACTCACACAGGTGGTACTGACAGTGGGCAGGAAAAACATGTAAAAATGGGATTTGGCCACTGGCTCACTAAGTACCTGGCTGAAAAGGAGGACACCATACTGAGTGTCTCTACAAGAGCATGAATATTCCCAGATACAATGTGTCAATCCAATTGTTGGTGATTTCACCTGTAGTGATCTGGGAAAATTTCACAGTGGAGGGGAATGCGCTTGCTGGTTTGGTGATTCAGGTACTTGAAAGAGACAGGTAAAAATACCTGTAAGGACAGGACAGTTGGCTTGATAGGATTAAGTTCGATCGACATCCTGCAGAGAGATAATGGAAGTCTGCAGGCTGTTAACAAACAGTTAAAGACTAACTATGAGAGCCGGAGTGCCCCTATAGTTGCTTGAAATAAACCTTAACTCCTGCAGCTGAAGGGCAGACATAGGTGTTAACAGGAGTGGACACAAGATCTGATTGAGCTGCAGAATTCCAGAGGCATTTAAATGCTGAGCCAAGGCAGGCTTGTTACATGAAGTTCTAGCCCCTGATAGGGACAATCTGGGCCCCTGAAACATGAAATGGAAACATCAGGATGCTTGCATTTGATGATTATAGCTCTTCAGACCTCCCTGAACCCTTAGAGCTTGTAGAAATAATCATTTCTTCTTAAGACTAGCATTTCCCCCATATGGGAAAATGCTGCAGGCTTTTGCCCTGTAAGACAACAGGTGGCACACATCAGGAGCTGCCCCACCTCCTCTCCTGGTTGTTAGGCTTATTACTAAGGTTAAATCTCAGTATAACCTGTATGGAAAAATGCTAGGTCTGATAAGGGAATAAAGAGATTATACACAGTAGGAGCATCAAGAATTACCTAGCATGCACTAGCAAGAGCCAGAGAGTGTCTAGAACAGGATTTTAAGGTGTTTGAAAGAAACTGGAACATATGACTAGGTAAGCAAAATTAACTCACTTGGGAATACTTTTCAGTACATGAAATTTAATGACCTGGCAAGGACCCTAAGGGATGGGGCAAATGTACTGACAAGTTAGCTTTTAGAAGCCTGGAAGAAGTGATAGTTAACAAGGATCAAGTGACAACTGTCCTGGCAGACAGTAGAGAAGGGAATGAAGAGACTGAGGGAAGTGGGCACGCTGGAATTAATATATTACATGAGACCAGAAGATTCATCATAGGCTTATGTTTCATGAGAGGGCCCAAAGGGCATCCCCTTCCACCCAGGCCATCAGGAATGTGCTGGTGAGATGGGAACCAGCATCGCTGACTTCAGTGGTAGTTATCCTCTTCAAGCCAGGGCAGACAGTAGGCAAGGCAGTGACAGAGCTGGGCTCACTGATAATCATCGGAATTATGGTGCCTTGAAGTAATAGAGCATATATATGAATAGAGGAGGGCTTAAGTGTAAAGATTTTTGTATCACACCTTAAGGGTCACCAGGAAGCATTTGCCACAGAAGCGGGGCTGAAAAATCAAAAAGACAAAATGTCTTGGCCAGTTGATGTTAAGCAGCCTTCATCCATGGCTATGATGATTCAACGAAAACGCTCTCCCTGCCTATGCCTGTTTCTGCCCCCGTTATCCTTCACGGGAATCCCCCACATCCCATTTCTGACCAAATCTATTGTACATCTAATTCTATCTGCTTGTTGGGACACATGGTTAGTATTGAAAGATTGGACTTAGCAGTTCATAGTACATCCAAACAATAACTTAAGTTATCACCTATGATCACTAAAAGTAAAGTACCCAGTAAAGGCACAGCTTTGAGGGATATAGCAACTACACTCGAAAAATCTTGAATAAAGGCAATGAGGAATTCAGGGATTGTAGGGACAATCTTAAAGTTCTAAATTCTTGGTTTAATGCAAAAACTTAAAATGATAGAATTTTTATGACCATGTTAAAGAACCTCTTGTTTGTAGCTGTAGAGAGGAAGTGGCTGAAAACTATACTCAAAGTTTGGAAACATATATTGGGAAATTAATATCACTTAACTAATCACTTCATTAGGTCTCATATATATAAAATAATGATTAGCAAAAAGTGGAATGCCATGATTGGAACACTGTCATATGAGAGGATTCAGAATACTAAATCTAGCATAGTGCTTCTCCCATATTGTCTT
>NW_016813128.1:124953-136771 GCF_001698545.2 Rhinopithecus bieti
ATCTCTTGACCTCGTGATCCGCCTGCCTCGGCCTCCCAAAGTGCTGGGATTACAGGCGTGAGCCACCGCGCCCAGCCGCATATACCATCTTGAATCCTGTTTTCAACTTCTCAGAAAGGAAAAGACTGGAAGGTTTCCTCCCCTTTGTGGTTTCCATATCCTTTTTAATATTTCCCACTATTTCTCCCCCTTCCCAATCACTAATGCCACCACCAATGCAGCTATCCAACCCATCCTGGTATCCACTACCACCTTTTCTGTCATTTGTCTATTAAGCTGACAAATATTTATTGAGATTCTGAGATGTGTGCTGAGATTGGGTGTAGGAAGACACAAAAGACATGGTACTCATTTCAAGTCGTGTCCCCCCCCCCACACACAAAAAAAGCTCTGACATGGAGATTAGCATGTAGAAATTATACTAGGGAGTAATCTTGAGATGAGTGTCTGTGAAAGAAGAGAAGAAAGCAGAATTGGGCAGAGGGCAATGTTAGGCTGTGACATAGTAAGAGGAAAGAACTCAGCCTAATTGATGCTGAGATCTGAAGCTGGAATGGTCATATAAAGTTGTCCCCAGTATAGAGTTGTTCCCAGTTGAAGTGATGAGACTGGACTCTTATATTCCCAAATCAACCAGTCATTGAATGCAGGCTTCCCCCAGCAGGGAGATGTGACCTTGGGTGAGGTATCTTTCTCCAGCCAAAGGCAATTCTTGGAAAGAGGGATGACAGCTGAGGGTTGAGTGCCTGCAGCACTTCCAACATGAGGGGAAATAGGTTCTTCAGTCCTGAAGGAGGCACCTGGTCAGTATATTATAGGATCCACTACAGTCCCTTTCCTAAAGTAGTCACTGTCTGGGTCAGGGAGGTGGTGGTGGTGTAGACAAACCAATGGACGATGAGTCTTCACTGTTGTCCAGTCTAATTTGGTCAGTGCCTACTGAACTGTCTTTGCTCACAGCACTTCTGACATCAAATGTATGGGTTTTTTTCCATACCAACAACCAGTTCTCGACTCTTTGGACAACAAATGGGCATCCTATAATGGAAGTAAATTCAAACACTAACTACTCATAGTGTCAGACTCAAAGTTCTAAGGCCTCAGTCCCACAGAATTACCCTCACTTCAGACACCAGTAGCAAGTATTGGAGGCCCAGGGTACCCATACTTATGCCCACCTTGGCTATAAAATTGGAGGTTCCCACACATCCCCCTTTTATATTTGATAATTTGATAGAATAACATAGAAATCTGGACGACATTTTACTATCACTGGTTTATTAAAAACAATACAAATGAACAGCCAGATGAAGAGGTACATAAGGCAAGGTCCAGACATGTCTTAAGCCCAGCTTTGTCTCTGTGGATTTTGGGTGCACCAATCCTGGCACATGAATATGTTTGCCAGTTCCAAAGATCTCCAAACCCTGTTGTTGAGGGAATTTGTGGAAGTCTCATCACATAGGCATGATGATTAAATCATCGGTCAATCTTCAGGCCCTCTCACCTCTCTAGAAGTAGGGAGTGGGGGTGAAAGTTCCAATCCTGTAATCAGGTGGTTGGTTCCTTTCGTGACCAGTCTGCATCCTGAAACTATCTAGGGCTCACCAGGAGTCACATTATTAGCAAAAACTCAGGTATGGTTGAAAGGGACTTGTAGTGAATAATAAGACACCCCTATCACTCAGAAAATTACAAGAGTTTTAGAAGCTCTGTGTCAGGAACCAGGGACAAAGACCACATATGTATTTCTTATTATGCTACACTTATCTCTCAGCCTTCAAACTTACCCTCTTCACTACGTTGTAAACACACTGATCTTCCCTCTGTTTCTGTAGTAAGCCAAGTTTTTTCTCCACTAGAGACTTTGATTTTCTTTTCTTTTCTTTCTTTTTTTTTTTTTTTTTTTTTTTTTTTTTTTTTTTTTTTTTTTTTTTTTTTTGACAGAGTCTTCTTCTGTCACCCAGACTGGAGTACAGTGGCACAATCTCGGCTCACTGCAACCTCGGCCTCCCAGGTTCAAGCGATCCTCCCATCTCAGCCTCTGGAGTAGCTGGAATTACAGGCATGTGCCACCATGCCCAGCTAATTTATTTATTTATTTTTTTGGCATTTTTTTGTAGAGACGGGGTTTCACCCTGTTGCCCAGGCTGGTCTTGAACTTCTGGGATCAAGCAATCCTCCCACCTCGGCCTCCCAAAGTGCTGGGATTACAGGTGTGAGCCACCACACCCGGACACCTAATGTTGATATTTATATTTCAGAAGCTAAAGTCTATGCATTTTTACATGGGTAAATGGAACTCTCACATTTAGCTAATTGACAATTTTTTTTTTTTTTTTTTTTTGAGACAGAGTCTTGCTCTGTCACCCAGGTTGCATTGCAGTGACGTTATCTCAGCTCACTGCAACCTTTGTCTCCCGGGTTCAAGTGATTCTCCTGCCTCAGTCTTCCAAGTAGCTGGGACTATATGCACCCACCAGCATGCCTAACTAATTTTTGTATTTTTGGTAGAGACAGGGTTTCACCATGTTAGCCAGGCTGGTCTCGAACTCCTGACCTCAAGTGATCCGCCTGCCTCGACCTCCCAAAGTGCTGGGATTACAAGCATGAGCCACCTCACCCGGCCTGATTTGCTTTTCCATTTGTCTACAGGGGTGGCATTCTGGTTCCTCAGATTTAACTTGTTCTCATTATTCAGTTTGAATCCAGTTTGAATGATGAGAAGATGAACAAATGTTAGCTTCTTAATAAGGTGTTTCCCTAACCACCTACTTCGTTGCCCTGCAACAATAATGAGAATAACAGCTAACACTTTCTGGAAACTATGTGCCAAGCACTCCTCAAATCAGTTGAAACAATCCAAATTAACTAATTTAGTCCTTACAACAACTTTGTAAAGTAGCTATTATATTTGTATTTTACAGGTAAGTAAACTATAAAATGAGGCACAGGGGTTTTAATTTGTCTCAGGTCTTAGCAAGTAATGGTAATGCCAGGTCTGGACCTCTAGCAGTCAGTCTCCAGAATCCATGCCCTTAACCATGACATTATGCTGCCTCTCCTAGCCACTAACATTTAAAATTTTTTAAATTTTCATTAATAGCATTAATCCTTCTCATTAACTATATTGCTTCTATGTTTATATGTTTTTTCTGACTTCCCCAACTATCAAGTAAAATTCATTATGTCGGCCGGGCACAGTGGCTCATGCCTGTAATCCCAGCACTTTGGGAGGTCGAGGCAGGTGGATCACAAGGTCAGGAATTTGAGACCAGCCTGGCCAATATGGTGAAACCCCATCTCTACTAAAAATACAAAAATTAGCCAGGCATGGTGGTGTGTGCCTGTAGTCCCAGCTACTTGGGAGGCTGAGGCAGAAGAATCACTTGAACCCTGGAGGCAGAGGTTGCAGTGAGCCAAGACCGTGCCACTGCACGCCATACTGGGTGACAGAGCGAGACTCCGTCTCAAAAACAAAACAAAACAACAACAACAAAACAAATTCATGATGTCAGCGACTTCATCCATCCTGTTTATTGCCCAGTGTCATGCCCCTTTTCCTGAGGAGCAGCCACATCTGAGGACTAGCTATTGCAGAGAAACTGTGGTGCAGCTCCCTTGCTCCAATTCAGGACAACTCCGAAGGGCCATCTTAGCTCCGAATCTCCCTATGGCGTCAACTGCAGCCTTTGTTGTGACTGCATTACAATTCAACTTCTCCCTCTGCCAAACCTGATTCTTCATTTCCCTACTGATGCTGAGCTCCCAAGTACTCCCCAATAAACTTTCAGAATACACATCTCCATCTCAGAATCTGTTTCCTGGGAAAACCCAGCCACTTAGATATTAGAATTCCCTAAGGGTCTTTTAAAAATTTCCCAAGCCCATGACCCACACCAAACCAATTAAATCAGAATATCTGAGGGTGAGTCCTAGATATTTATAATTTTGAAACTTCCAAGATGATTCTAATGTGCAAGAAGGATAGAGAACCACTATCATATACAAGAGCTACAGAAGCAATAAGGGTCTGTATTGACTTCCTTGACCAACTCAAAATAAACAGAAATAGAATAAATGGAATAAAATTATTTGTTCTAACCACATAGTGATGGTAAGAGGGGTGGGAGAACTGAGGATCTTCTCAGAGGACATAACATAGAAATCTCTCTCAATCTGTATATAACCTCTACCTTTAAATATGGGTGAGCAGCACCGCGTGTGTGCTAAGGCAGGGACCAAGTGGATCAAAGGGCTCTGACTTCCAATGTCAGCATTACCATTAGAGCTGGAACATCCATCTCTAATTTGACTCCAGCAGATAATGCAGAGCCTGGCCCTTCCTAGCCCAGTTTTTAACTGGAAGAAGAGGCCATTCTGCAGTTCACAAACAGGCTCTTTTTCCATTTTCCTCTTCGCTAGACTTTTGAGGCACTGAGGGAGCAATACAAACAACCTATTTGTCAGTAGTTAATATACTGTAAACCATTCCAAGATGATTGTCACTTGTAAGCAAATTCTGTGCTTGAATTAGAGCTGTCTGGCACTTTGGTATGCACAGGGAAAAGAAGCATGAAGGAAGGAAGTTGCCACTTAGACAATACTATTTCATTTGCAGTAGATATCATTTCACATGAAAGTCAACTTCCCTCAGCACTAAGTATATGTGAGGAGGAGGGGATTGAGGAGGAGTTAAAGCATACCTGCATGTATCAAAGAGTAGAGGCTAGATTATGCTATAGTGACAAACACCCTCCAAAATCTCAATGGCTTAAAACAACAAAAGTTCTTGTTCCCATTACATGTTTACTGTAGGTCAGCAAAGGGTTCACATCTATGCCGTCCTCAGTAATCCAGTTCTGAGGGAGGCTCCACCTCTGTTCTCACACAATTGCTGAGGGAGAAACAGAGAATGTGGTGAACTGTGTACTGGTTCTTAAAGGTATGACCCAGAAGTGACACACATTTCTTCTGCTCACATTTCATTGGCCAGAGCAACTCACATCTATCCACCTAACTTCAAAGGGTCAGGGAAATTCAATTCTATGATACACCCAAGAGAACTGGGAATGTTTGGTAGCTGGATGATGACATGGTTTGGGTATGTGTCCCCACCCAAATCTCATGTTGAATTGTAATCCCCAATGTTGGAGGAGTGGCCTGGTGGGAGGTAATTAGATTATGGGCAGATTTCCTTCTTGCTGTTTTCATGATAGTGAGTCAGTTCTCATGATATCTGGTTGTTTAGAAGTGTGGGCCAGGCCCAGTGGCTCACGCCTGTAATCCCAGCACTTTGGGAGGCCGAGGTGGGTGGATCACCTGAGGTCAGGAGTTTGAGACCAACCTCAACATGGACAAACCCCGTCTCTACTAAAAATACAAAAAATTAGCCGGGCATGGTGGTGCATGCCTGTAATCCCAGCTACTCGGGAGGCTGAGGCAGGAGAATTGCTTGATCCTGGGAGGTGGAGGTTGCGGTAAGCCGAGATCGTGCCATTGCACTCCAGCCTGGGCAACAAGAGTGAAACTCTGTCAAAAAAAAAAAAGAAGTGCGTAGGACCTCCCCCTTTTCCCTCTTCCTCCTGCTCCAGCCATGTAGGATATTCCTGCTTCCCGTTCACCTTCCGACATGATTGTAAGTTTCCTGAGGCCTCCCCAGTCATGCTTCCTGTAGAGTGTGTGGAACCGTGAGCTATTTCAACCTCTCCTTTATAAATTACCCATCTCAGGTATTTCTTTATAGCAGTGTGAGAATGGACTAATACCAAAAATTGGCACCTGGAGTGGGGCATTGCTATAAAGGTATTGGAAAATGTGAAAGTGACTTTTGAACTCAGTAACAGGCAGAGGTTGGAACAGTTTGGAGGGCTCAGAAGAATATAGGAAGATAAAGGAAAGTTTGGTACTTCCTAGAGACTTGTTAAATTGTTATGACTGAAATGCCGATAGAGATATGAACAATAAAGTCCAGGCTGAGGTGGTCTCAGATGGAGATGAGAAACTTTTGGGGAACTGGAGAAAAGGTCACTTTTGTTATGCATTAGCAAAGAGATTGGAGGTATTGTGCCCCGGCTCTAAAGATCTGTGGAATTTTGAACTTAAGGGGGATGATTTAGGGTATCTGGTGGAAGAAATTTCTAAGAAGCAAAGCATTCAAGAACTGACCTGGCTGCTTCTAGCAGCATATGCTTATATGTCTGAGCAAAGAGATGATCTGAAATGAAACGAAAACTTATATTTTAAAGGGAAGCAGAGCATAAAAGTTTGGAAAATTTGCAACCTGGTCATGTGGTAGAAAGGAAAAATCCATTTTCAGGGGAGGAATTCAAGCCGACTATAGAAATTTGCAAAAGTGAAGAGGCACCAAAGACAAATAGCTAAGACAATGGACAAAAAGACCTCAAAAGTATTTCGGAAACCTTTGCAGCAGCCTCTCCCATCATAGGCCTGGAGGCCTAGGGGTGAATAATGATTTTTGTGGACCAGGCCCAGGGCCCTGCTACCCTGTATAATATAGAGAGTTAAACCAACAGCACTAGACTAAGAAGAAGTTTGGTTCCTATTTTTTTTGTTTTATTCATAACTATTTTGACAACCTCATTTCTCCACTTTAAAGTATAATAAAAGGCTTAAACTAAATCAGTGTCCACTAAATACCCAAATGCTTGTTCGTGATAAGGCATTCATTAGGACCCAGAGAAGTAAAAATTTAAATTAAATTAAATTTTAAAAGGAAATGTAGCAATTCTATGTGTATTGTTAGTTCTCACTTTATCAGTATCAAACCTTACTTTACTCATAAGAAAATGTCAGTAATAACATATAATATTATTTAATACCTTTAATAATAGTAATAGTCAAATGTATATAGGGCTTTCTAGGTGCCAAAAACTGTTCTAAGTACTTAATATAATTAACTCATTTAATCCTTATGAAGTAGGTACTGTTATTATCCCTATTTTATAGATACAGAAGAGATAAATTAATTCCCTTCTCAGGTCACACTGGAAAGTAAAGAGTAGAATCTGAATTCAAATCCAGGCAGTGTGGCTTTAGAATCCTCACTCTTTATCACTAAGTCATACTAAACTAGCTTGGGAAAATCAAGTTTGGTAACTGTATTAGTCCATCTGTGTTGCTACAAAGAAATACTTGAGGCTAGGTAATTTATGAAGAAAAGAGTTTTAATTGGCTTGTGGTTCTGCAGGCTGTACAAGAAGCATGGTGCTAACATCTGCTTCTAGTGAGGGCTTCAGAAAGCTTACAATCACAGCAAAAGGTAAAGGAGGAGCAGGCATCTCACATGGCAAGAGCAGGAGCAAGAGAGAGAGGTGAGAGGTGCCACACACTTTTAAACAACCAGATCTCACGAGAACTCACTCACTATCATGAGAACAGCAACAAGATATTCATGAAAGATTTGCCCCCATGACCCAAACACCTCTCACTAGGCACCACCTCCACCATCAGGAATTACATTTCAATATGAGATTTATAGGGGAGAAACATCCAAACTATATCATTCTGCCCCTGGCCCTTCAAATCTCAAGTCCTTCTCATATTGCAAAATATAATAATCTCTTCCCCCCAAATCTTAACTTGCTCCAAAATCAAGTTCAAAGTCTCATGTCTCATCCGAGACTCATATCCTTCTGCCTATGAGCCTGTAAAATAAAAACAAGGTATTTAACCCCAAGATAGAATGGTAGTATAGGCATTGGGTAAACATTACCATTCTGAATGGGAGAAATGAGCCAAAAGAAAGAGGCAATAGGCTCCACACAAGTCTGAAACCCAGCAGGGCAGCCATTAAATCTTGAAGCTCCAAAATAATCTTCTCTGACTCCATGTCCCACATCTAAGGCACACTGGGGCAAGGGGTAGACTCCCAAGACCTTGGGCAGCTCTGTCTCCTGTGGCTCTGCAGGGTGCATCCAACTTGGCTGCTCACATAGGGTGGAGTTTAATGCCTTCAGCTTTTCTAGATGCAGCATAGAAGCTGCCAGTGGAGCTACCTTTCTGGGCTCTAGAGGGTGGTGGCCCCCTTTCCATAGCTCCACTAGGTAGTGCCCCAGTGAGAACTCTGTTTGAGGCTTCCAACCCCACATTTCCCCTTGGCATTGCCCCAGCAGAGGTTTTCTTTGAGGGTTCTGCCCCTGTGGCAGGCTTCTGCCTGGGCACCTAGGCTTTCTCATATATCCTATGAAATCTAAGTGGAGGCCACCAAGCTTCATTCATGCTTGCATTCTGTGCACAGGCTTAACACCATGTGGAAGCCACCAAGGTTTACAGCTTGCACCTTCCAGAATAGTGGCCCAAGCTATACTTGGGGTCCTGTGAGCCACGGCCACAGCAGCCAGGATGTGGGAAGCAGTGTCCCAAGGTTGGATAGGGCATCCTGGTCCTGGCCTTAAAACCATTCTTTCCTCCTAGGCCTCTGGGTCTGTGATGAGAGGTGCTGCCTCTGAGATCTCTGAAATCCCTTCAAGGCCTTTTTCCCATACTCATGGATACTAGTACTTGGCTCCCTTTTTGTCATGCTAATCTCTCTAGCAAGTGGTTGCTCCACAGCCTGCTTGGATTCTTTCTCTACCACACAGCCAGGCTACAAATTTTCCAAACGTTTATGCTTTGCTTTCCTTTTAAAAATAAATTCCAACTTTAAGTCATTCCTTTGCTCCTACATCTGATCGTATGTTTTTAGCCAGGCCACATCTTAAATGCTTTGCTGCTTAGAAATTTCTTCTGCCAGATACCCTAAATCATCACTCTTAAGTTCAGAGTTCCAAAGATCCTTAGGACATGAACACAATGCCACCAAGTTCTTTGCTAGAATGTAACACAGGTGACCTTTGTTCCAGTTCTCAATAAACTCCTCATTTTCACTTGAGATCTCATCAGCCTGGTTTTCACTATCCATAATTCTATCAGTATTTTGGTCACAATCATTTAACCAGTCTTTAAGAAGTTACAAACTTTCCCTCAAATTCCTGTCTTCTGAGCCCTCCAAACTCTTCCAACCACTTCCCATTACCCAGTTCCAAAGTCACTTACATATTTTCAAGTATCTTTACAGCAATGCCCCACTCCTCAGTCCTAATTTTCTGTATGAGTTCATTTGTGTTGATATAAAAAAATACCTGAGGCTAGGTAATACATAAAAAAGAGGTTTAATTGGCTCATGGTTCTGCAGACAGTACAAGAAGCACAGTGCCAGCATCTGCTTCTGGTAAGGGCCTCAGAAAGCTTGCAATTATGGTGAAAGTCAAAGGGGAAGCTGGCATCTCACATGTTGAGAGTGGGAGCAAGAGAGAGTGGGGAGGTGTCACACACTTTTAAGCAACCAGATATCAAGAGAACTCACTCACTGTCTTGTGGACAGCACCAAGCCATTCATGAAGGATCTATCCCCATGACCCAAACACCTCCCACCAGGCCCCACCTCCAATATTGGGGATTGTATTTCAAAATGAGATTTGGAGAGGACAAGCATCCAAACTATATCAGTAACCAAGTATTATGTCCCAATTCTGGGTTTTATTGTGTTTTTTTTTTTAATTCTAAGTTATTTTATAGTTCTACTTTAAGACATTAAGAAACATATTGAGAAGTTAGTATGGGACACACTATCACTGGGTTAGTATGTATTATACTGGGTTACACTATGTAGTATATTAAGACAGACTTGCAAATTTTGATATATCATGTACCCATATTTTAAAGCTTCTTACATATTATGAAAATCAATTTAAGTCTAAATTTTATAATATTCAGTGTATTGCAATGGTAAGAGAAATAAGCAAAGATAACTGTAATTTTTCATTTATTTGGGAGGAGAAAATTCCGTGGAATAAGTTAATATTTGGTTCCATTCTCTTTAAGTTAGACTTAAATTATCTGCACTTTCCTTTTTCCTATATTGTAGCAGTTTATTTTGTCTCCTGATATGATTGTGTGCATCTTTCCCAACAGATAGATTTTTGGAGACAAAGACTGTTTTATATTTTTGGCTGTGCCTCCCAATGAACCTTACATGATGCCTTATCCATTCTAGGTACCCAATTCAAATTTGCCTGGCTGATTAAATAAATATTTGTCTCTTTTGAGATGACTGCAACACAAGTTGAGGAAAACAGGATGGAGTCTAGATGGTCTGTTTCTAAGCAAACCAGTTTAACTCTTGGAAATGATAGTGAATAACCACAAACATTTTAGAACCCAAGGGGGCACCTAACATAGCCTGAACTTTGGGGAAGTAAACTAGGTTTCTGACCTCTCAAGTGTCAGCCCTAGGGAATGGATATTAGACAAGGAACTGTGCAAAGTTGGCAGAAGACTGCCCAGGTGCAGCATAAATTGATGAAGCCAAGGCTTAGCACCTGAGCACACCAGCAATGATCCAGCCAGTGGAGACAGAGCATTTGGGGATGCAGGTTGGAAGAACAAAACTTCTTAGTATGTAACTTGCTGTCAATTGAAGACAAGGCTTCTGTATAAGCTTTCTTATATAAGCACAAAAATATACCTGTCTCAGTAAGAGGATAATAGAAATAACTTCTTAAAGAATTTGGGCTTTGGTTGGATGATTTGGAGGAGGGTCTAAGAAAGCAAGAATTCAGTCTATATTGGATACTGCAAGAAAGTGAGGGCAATTCTATGATTAGGTGTTTCGTGGGTGGCACAGTGACCTTGATTTTGTCTGTTCTTAGACAAAATTTTGAAAGTGGCCTTGTTTTGTTCCATTTTATCATTGTCTTAGAGTAACCTTGTCTGTGGTTGGTGTTCTGTGAGATTGTATGTCTCCAAAGAAAGAACAAAATAGCCTTGCCTTGAACATCAGACTAACTTATAAATAATGTTGGGGTCTAGCTGTGAATGTCAGATCAATTCTGGATGTGAGAGCCTGTTTTTTTCTTTCTCACTCATTATGGTAGTAGGCTTGAAAGCAAAGCTGGTGACAAGTTGGTACTCGTAACTGAGTTAAGATGTAAGAGACTGAGGAAGAATGAGGTTTCCAGCACTACACCCTAAGCATAAGTTGCTTCCGCATACATTAGGTGTTTCTGGAGTTTCTGGGAATATCCATCCTTTAATAAAGCCAGGGCAACAGCTGAAAAGCCCCAAATCCCTGTCAATTTAGCTGTAGATAAAGCTGACAAGAAGCAAGAAGCACCCTGTTATAAACTGATTTTTGTTCCCCCAAAATTTATATGATGAAGCCCTAACCCCCAGTGTGATAGTATTTGGAGGTGGAGCCATTAGGAGGTAACTAAAGTGAGATGACATCATGAGTGTGGAGCCCTCATAATGGGATTAGTGCCCTTATAAGAAGGGACACCAGAGAGCTTGTTTTTTCTCTCTCTCAGAAGTCATGTGAACATACAAGATGGCGGCCATCTACCAACCAGGAGGAGAACCCTTACCAGAACCCAATCAGAATGGCACTGATCTCAGACCAGCACTGATCTCAGATCTTCTGCTTCCAGAACTGTAAGAAAATAAATGGGCCGGGTGTGGTGGCTCACGCCTGTAATCCCAGCACTTTGGGAGGCCGAGGCGGTCAGATCACTTGAGGTCAGGAGTTCAAGACCAGCCTGGCCAACATGGCAAAACCCTGTCTCTACTAAAAATACCAAAAAAAATTAGCCAGGTGTGGTGGCAGGCACCTGTAATCCCAGTTACTCAGGGTGCTGAGGCAGGAGAATCACTTGAACCTGGGAGGCAGAGGGTGCAGTAAGCTGAGATCGTGCCACTGCACTCCAGCCTGGGCAACAGAGTGAGACTGCATCTCAAAAAAAAAAAAAAAAAAAAAAAG